>NW_009595174.1:0-7374 GCF_000690535.1 Cariama cristata | reverse complement strand
GCAAGTGAAAGAGGTGAGAGCAGAGTTTGAGAGGGAGAAAGGTTGGGACCAGGAGATTGTTCAAGTAAAATGCAACAGTGAGGCAGGTGGGGTGTGACCAAGGATCACATCTGGCAAGGAAGTCAGGCAACTATGAAGAATGGCAGAAGGACCTTATGACTCTCAGCAACCTGGTAATAAAATGGCAGATGAAATTCCACATAGATAAAGTGATGCATACATTGACTAAAAAAAAATAAATAATCTCAATTTCACAATAAAACAGATGTGCCCTGAGACAGCGTCAGCAAGCAGGGGATCTCGACGCTGTCAGGCTGCTCCATGAAAGCTCCGGCACTGCTCAGCACAGTCCAGAAAGACAACAGCATTTTACCAGCATTGGAGAAGGGCAAGCACACAAACAGAGCATGCTGCTGTGTCACCGTGAGTGCCCGTGGTTCACCCGCATCCCAGCCATGGCGTACGGCTCTGGTCACTCTCGCCATCCCCTGTCACGGAAATAGAGAAGAACAGAAACAGCTTTGGATAAAAGGTACAGAGCAGCTGGTGTAGGAAGAAGAGTGGAAAAAGGAGAAGGCTGAAGGGGGAAAAAGGGTAGGGAGCTGTAAAATCTGGAGTAGCCTGGAGAAAGCAAGCCCCTTAAAAACTGAAAAACAGAGACAGTGCTTCACACAATGGGTAAGTTTCTAAGCAGCAGGCAGTCGAAATGCTGAGCGGGGTTTCAAATACACTTCTCCTGTGTTGCTGCTGCAGCCTCTGCTTGGGCCAGTGTCAGAAACAGGACTTGGGACCAGGCAGACACTCAGTCTGATCCCGTGCGGCTATTCTAATGTAGCCAGGAGCGAGCATCTCCTCAGGGGGCTGTCGGAAGAACACATTCATGAATCAGCTAAATGAGGGGTGCTAGTGGAAGCCGAAAGGAAAAAAAAAGGTACCTCAGGTTATTAATCATTGGTAAGTTAGAGCTGATTGGTATTCAGTATTTACTTGTCAGACAAATCTTCTGCAATCAGCACACTTGATGGGTAGCACCGATTTATTTCTGTCAATAGCTCTCCAGCACAGTCCTACAGGGAATCGGATTTTGCAGACACCCAGATCGATAAGGTTTTGCCATAGATGGCAAAGACAACAAGAATAGGCTGAGGAATACAAATTACCAGAGGTGGACATTTCAAGTAAACTCCAGAAGGAGTGAAGACTTTACAGAAACCAAGGAATAAAGAAGATCATTTCCATATGGCTAGATGGAAGATCACTGTGTACTTCCTCCCAAATACTCCAATTATATATATATTTTTTTAATATCCCAGGAACCACAGTTTCCACTATGAAAATTCTTCTCCTTTTAAAGATAGTTTAACTACATATTTGAATGTCAGCTAAGTAACTCTCGTGAATGAACGTTTGCTGTAATTAAAATTCAGTCATTTCTCAACTACTTAAATATGTTTACCATGAAAATCAGGAGATTTTTAGATTTTTAGGAGGAGTTGCTGCATGTATGACAGCACACCCACAAGACAGACATTAAGAACTTTGGTTATTTTATTTTTATGCCAGTTAAAAACATATTAACACCAGAGCCAGCCCCATGTGTACAACCTACCACCCAGCCCCTTGCCCACCCACAGATATTTCTCTAACCTCAGGCCCCCAGTTGCGCAGCATTACTTGTCAGCTGTGTCTCTGAATCCATAACAGAGTTCAAGACTCCCAGGAGTTAGCAAGGAGTCAGAAATTCACCCTCGAGGTAGCACAGCAACATACAAGAAATACAATCACTCTTCCAGGCTCTCTACTATTTTAAGCACAAGAGAGATACAGAACTTTACAGATGATGACTTGTTATACCAGAGTCTGCACCACTCACGAGTGTCCGATGCTGGGATGTCACCACCAGCAGGAGACAATACTCCCTGATGCCACAAACATCATCACTCATCCCGTAGGTCAGGTATTACCAAGGTGCACTGCAGCTAGACCCAGGTTTAGACCAAGAAGTCATTAGGTTTAGATCCAGAAGTCATTTTTCCACATACCTTCATCAGTTTAGCTCAATCAGAAAAGTAAAGTGGAAACAACCAGTTCCAATGCACTGCATTTTTTTGGAAGGGCTTTGGGGATTTTAAGAAGAGAAGAAGCACTATGCACTTCCCACAACTGCTGCCTACAAGGCAAATAATACAACCCCAGGAAAGCAGATTAACGTCTGAGCGGAACATCGCAACGGGGATTCAAAGGAAAATAATAAAATGTAATTGTCAGCAATCTCTCCAGCACCACCCAATGCCACATTCATACTGAAAAGAACAGTAGGCACAATCTGCTGGCCATCCATATGTCTGTCTTCTCTTCTACTTCAACAGTAGCTTAAACGACATCAGGCACACACACTCAGAGTTGATTTCTGACAAATTTGTAATTAAAAGGGTGGAACTGATATCTGCAAGAGTCGAAAGCTGGTATCATGTACTTATTTAGGCAAAGAAGCTGGCCAACTCCAAGGATTTTCATCTCAGCAAGATAATAGGGAGAAATCCTTCTCTCCTGTGTAAATCTCAGGTCAGTGACTCATTGAAACACATGCCTAATGTAAAGCTTGAAAGAAATCCTGCTAATAACCGGGCTGCTTGCATATTTACAGTTAGGCATGGGTTTAAGTACCTGGATGATCTGGAAATATCCCACAGCTCCCAGAAAAGAGACTAAACCAGGCTGGTCTGTGAATTAATCACAGTGGTATGAACAGAACTACGAATCTTAAACTAGGTGGGGGATTGTGTGTGTGTGTGTGTGTGTGTCTGTGTGTGTTGAAGCATCTGTTCAAGTTTAGGCAGATAAAACATTTTTCAGCCCAATGACTCCATAGGGAAATGCCTCATACATCTGACTCAATTTTTCCATTACATTTCCCTTAATACAGTTTTGGCCATAAATACACTATTCGTTTTTTTTTCCAAATATAGCTTTTTATTTATAGAGTCAGAAAACCTTGTAACTTGCATTAACTGTAAAGAACACAAGGTTCTTTACAGGGTTCTTCTCTGAAACATAATCATTAAGGAATTATTAGCCAATATTCAGGTATGAAACTAAGTTATCTACCTTTGCAGCAGGAAAAGGGATTTCTTTTTGCTACAGTATTTCACTGCTCAGTATTTCTTCCACCAGAAAATACCCAGTAACGTCGTAGCTGCCCAGCCATACGTTGCCATATGTCAATTTAGCCCGCAGTGCATCCGGGAACTTTCAGCTTAAATCTTCATTTTACATAAAAGAAAGCCAAGTTTTTAAAAATCTCAACCAGGTCTTCCAGACTATCCACAATTTGGGGAGAACTGTGTGTCACTACCCAAGCACTGATAACAATTCATATTTATGGGACCAGGAGGTCAGAAAAGGAAATCTAACATTGTCTTCTTCCCCTCCGAGAAACATTTTTGAAGAGAAATTCTTTTTTGTGGCTGTTAAGAGAAAGCGAACAGCCTACCAAAATCATGATGAAGAATGGCCAGTGAATAGATCATTTAGATCTTTTAAAAGTATTTTTTTCAGAGGCAGAATTTAGACATCGAGCAATACTGAATACAGCAAGTGAAATGTGATTTAATAGAATCTGACCGTTATTAACCAGAACTTGAATCAAAAAAAAAAAAAAGGCATAGCATGTTGTTACATGGCACAAGTACGGGTCAGTGGAATTCCACTCCTGCTGCTCGTGGGAAATGCAAAGAGCAGCTGGAAAGACTGATAATGACATGGGGGTCTGCAATAAAATGTTCATTCACAAAGCACGGCAAAGGGGATCGTTTCCCTGCATGGAGGAGGCAGCGCAGCCACCCTCGAGAGGCTGACTGGGCTGTGGTCCAGGGACCAGTTTTCGGAGGCACGTCTGTAATTCAGGGAGTCTTCTGACGTGCTGGGCAGGGATGCTAGGAAGGAACGTGCTTCCCTGTACAGGTTAGCAGTTAGTAGAGCAAGCATTAAAAAGTAGGGAACATTAATGGAACTTTTTTCCATGGGAATAATTTACTTCCTATTAACCAGATTAAAAATAAATAAATCCAGAGTGCAAATTCCATAAAGCACTTTGTTGAGTGGCAGCACAAAAAACAAAAGCTGGAAATAGGGTGGGAAGAAAAGATCACCTTCCTCCTAATGAGAGAGCAGTGCCCATCCTCTCAGACCGCAGAGTGGCCAGACAACAAAGGGGTCCATTATCTGCCGACGTTTTTACTCCAACTGTTTAATGACCATTACCGTCTTCTGAGTTTGTGCCGCTACTCAGAGAATCCCGCCTGAGCACTAAGGCAAAGGCATAAATGAGGTACCTGTCACAACTCGCTTTTGCATTGCTGATGTTTAAAAAAAGAGATGGTGAAAATCTGAAGTGGTGTTAGGGAAGAGCCACAAAATCACCTCCCTCTTCGCAGCTCGATGCCAATAATGCAGCTACAGACTGATTTCATAACTTTTTTTCTCAGCCACGCAGCTCCTCGCAGGTACAAACAACCACAAAGGGAATGTTGGCAAATCACCAAAGTTCAACTTGACGTGGACAGTCTGACTGGGTTCCCCCGTTCTTGGCTTACACACACCTTGTTGTGTTTTAGCAGCTCTCGGTTGAAAGCTCACTACGCTGTACCAAGCTCTCGCACTCCAGCACCGTGGTTTGGTCAAAAAAGAAGCGTCAGCCGTGCTGTGAGCGCCTGCCGGCTCCAGCTCCCACAACAGAAGTACATGAGGCACAAGAGTTTCCGTAACCCAGCCCATGAGGTACCCAATGCAGGTGCTTTCAAGATTAGGCGACTCCTGACAGCACGTTTCTAGGCTGCTTTGTAGGTCCTCAGTGGTTGAATTACACCTATGTACAAGTGCAGGCGCTACAAGAAGCACACTGGATCTCATCCTTTGCTCGGCAAAAAGTGAGGTTTTAGGAGAGTTCGGGGTTTTCTTCTTGGACTCACAGAAGTTGCTGACAGTCAGGAAATTTCTAAGTCAATAAATCTGTGTGTTAAAATCCACCATAAACTCTCCATCAGCGATTAGATTTCACAGCTCATAGGAATTTTGCTCTTCAATCGTGCCCTTGGCAGCTATAGCAGCCATACAAAGCCAGAACAGCCCTTTTAAGATAAAGTTTCACCTAAGTAACACAATTCCCAAACCAATTACCTTTCGAACCACAGAAAACTCTTTAGAAAAACTCTGTCTACAATTAAAACTCTTCCGCATGTACTACAATCTTTGCTAAATTCTTGCCTAGCATCCACTCACTGCTGTGCTACACCTTTGTCGTCACACACTCAGAAACTGTCAACGAGTTTTCGTTTAACCTTCCCTCTGTTAAGAGACAGACAGGACTGCAGGAAATCCTCACTGTCAGCACGTTTTCCAACCCTTTTGGGGCTCTTCTCCAACTTGTTCAAAACAAGCTGCTGCGCTGTCAGTCTGTGACCCCAGTTTTTTAGTTATTTACTGATATTTGCATCATTTGCAAGTTTCTGTGATGACTTGGATGCTTGCTTCAAAGTAACAGGCAAAAATAATCACCAATGAAGGGCTAAGAATGGGTATCAGTGGAACTCATCTAGAAAACAGATATTTCGTGACAATTCCTCATTTATAATCATGCATTCAGACCTGTGAGTTGCTTTAAAAAAAAAACCAAATCTTGATGTTGTTGCATCAATTAAGAAGACACTTCGTTTTTTAAATACAAATGTTGTCTATTAGCAATAATTCGACGGTCCACTGCATCAGTGATAATACAAACTTGCAATTCTAGTTGTAAAAGTACTAAGGGTAGTCCCTTTGACAAGGGTAGAGACAGCCATTACAATGGTTTTAGTAACTTTTCACAATTTAAACTGAGCTAGAACTTGATCAAGCCAGTTTTAAAAGCCACTGCAAGGATGAGAGAAGCTGGGTGACGAACTCAAGTGCCCACAACAAACAGCAGCTGAACGCGTTTTCAACAGTTGAAAAAACAGAAATGGTCTTGTAAAACAAGTTTCACGTGATCCGAAACACAAACCTTCAAACGTATGTGTCAAAGCACAGTAAAATATGTTCCTTGTTCCATTTTGCCCCATCCTTTGACATTTCAATTCAGAAATGTCTGTCAAGTTACCCTTTTTTTGAGAAATGCACCGCAAAGGGATTGTTTTCTTACAAGGAGCCACAGAAATACTCCCAGGGCAAACACCCACGCTCAGTACAAGCGACCCAGAGCAGGCGGCCACGCTGCCCGCTCTCAACCCCAGCTCACCCAAGCTTTCGCTCCAAGCCCCCTTACCTCGCCTCCTCCTCCTCAGTAGCAGACATGGTCAGAAGCCCCTGGCCATAAAGGATCCTCGGCTGCACTCTCGCACAGGAAATCCCTGCAGTCAAACTACTCTACCTCAGCTTTAATCATCAAGACCATCTCCTCATTAGGAGCTTTTGCCGCTGACCAGAGAGAGGAGAAGGATGGATGCTGGGCAGCCCGCGCATTTGTCAGACATAGAATATATGTAATGGTTCACCCCACCCACTGCCAAGCCCTCCGGATCCGCTTCAGTCACCAGCACGACACAAGAGGGAAAACAAAAATTGTCCCCTCCTGCATTTTCAGAACTGCAGAAACGCTGGAGTTAATTTTAGGATTGCTGGAAATACAGGACTTTCACCTGTTTGCAGTCGTATGGGGAGAATAAGGAACAGCACAAGAAGGCTCAAATTACCTCTGTGTTTGTATATTCATTTTCTTTTAAAAACTCTTATATAACTCACTTCACAGAACAGAGCTTACTTGTTCCCCTAGGAAAGCACAAGCAGAACTTTGGACTATGCTTGGAAAGAATCAGAAACATGGAAAAGGGAAACTTTCATTTTCCTAATCACAAGTCTCAAAAGAAAACAACAGTTTTTCCCTTTTAAATGACCTGAAGAAAGGTGGGGTTTGGTAACTGGACTGACAGCTGGTTTGCTGATCATCACCACGAAACAGATTTCTAACAGAAAGGGATAGATTTTTTTTTCTACCAATTATCCTTGACTAACAGTGGGCAGAAGACATGGAAATAACAAAAAGAACAATCAATGGTCTCTTAAATGCAAGGTTTTTGTTCTTCCTCATTTGTAAATACTAACTAAACACCCAATGAAAAAGCTGAACCCGGTGTCATCAACTGTTGCTCGAGAATCCATACTGTACATCCATGCCCTAATTAAATCTCTCTGCACTATCTCCTATTTGTAATCAATTTGACGGTGGGACAAAATTAGCACTTCCCTGGGAAGCAAGGTCAAAATGACCAGAAAGAGTCAGTAGAAAAGAAAACCTTCTTTTCCTACCAGTAGAAAAGCGGCTTAAAAAGCCAGTAAAAA
>NW_009595173.1:78536-104315 GCF_000690535.1 Cariama cristata | reverse complement strand
CCCGCACCGCCCCGGCTGCTGCACCTCGGGGGGCCGGCACCCCGGCGAGCCCTGAGCTGCCCGGCGGTGGGTACGTAGGGGCACCCCGCCGAGGGAACCACTTTTTGGGGTTGGGTTTTTTTTTTTTTTGGGTGTGTATGATGATGAGGGGGAGGGTTTGTACTGTGCAGCCTGTGCTGGAGGGAAAATCCTATACGTGAAGCCATATGTGGCACAGCTTAGTGGCTTCTTGGCTTAACAGTTTTCAAGCGGGGAGTATGCAGGGTGTGTTTTTAGTAGGGTTCGCCTGCTCCAGAGAGCTTGAATAGATCTGTTTAGAGAAGCAGTGCTTTCCAGGAATTTAAATGAGACTTTTTTTTTTTTTTTTTGTGGTTGCTTTTCAAGGCTATTCTATTAGTTCTATATTTGCTGTTGCAGATTGCGCTTATAAATAGTTAGGCTGTCGTATTGGCATGTAAAAATCGATATTCTCAAAGGAAAAAAAAATATCTCTGCGAATTTACCTCCGATAATTGGAGTACATCACTTTTGTGGTCTGCTTATATATTTTATCGGGAACATTGTAATCTCTAATACTCAACTACCATTTGTAGTTTATTTTGTGATGGCAATGTGCTTTAGTTGGTACTAGAAAAGATTTTGATTAGGTTGCTTGTTCAAGTAATTTAGTTGATAACTGTTGGAGTAAGATTTGGTCATTTCTTCATGTGGAGGGAAATGTTAAGTGATAGGCAGGAGGCAGCAGCAAACCTCAAGGTTAAGGTTTTTGCTCTTTTTTCAATCTGATTTTCCTTTTTCAGTCATGCAAACTTTCTGAACTTTAACCCTTTGCAATGAAACTTTCCAGGCGTGGTGTCTGCATCCAGGTAATTTTAATACATATATGAGTTTGGTTTTTTTTGTTTGGAAAACTCATGCAAAAGTAATTCAGCTGGTTTTGATAGTGTGGGGCTTTTGGATGTGGGGAAAGAATTACTACGTTTTTTCCATTTAAAGATGAAGCTTTTGCAGGTTTTCTTTTTTAAACAAGGATTTTTATTATTATTTTAGATTTGAAGTGTAATGTAGGGGTGTTTTTCTTTCATACATGCTTTCTGATTAAAATACTCTTTGACTGGAAATCCTGCGGTGGTTACCTACTGGTTTTGTGTGTGTCTTGCTAAGACCAGAAGCTGCACCATTGGGAAAAGATGTGCTGGTTGTTGCTGAATGAGAAGCTGCGATAAAGGATCTGGAGGTGAGGTCCTGCCTGGGTATTCAAACCCAAGGGGATTCGGCACGGATCCTGCAGCTGACAACAAAGGGGCGTCTTGGCAGGCACCTCTGCTCAAGCAGGCAGGGCTCCGCTTGCCTTTTGCCGTGAAATTGCTGGATTTGAGATCCTCTAAGCGAAGACTTTGAACTGTTTGTAGGCAGAAGTCGTCTCCTGTGATGGAGTTTAGGACCCCCCTCAACTCCTCATGCGGTAGTCGGAGAACTCTTTTTCTTCTGCGGTTCATCTGGGCAGAGGACAGGATTTCCCAGCATTGTCCATGCTGCACATTCCGAGTTGGAGGATGTATACAAAATGTTAGAGGTTTGTTGCGAAGTTGCGGACCCCTACGTCTGTATTTTGTGGTGTGTTTTCTACTGAGGAAAGGAAAAGAAAGACCAAACAATAGGGAAAGTGTTATAAAAACTTTACAGAAGGAGCTTAAAGGGATGTTAGAATTGCATAAGTAAACGTCCCGGTGGAAAAGACGTTATGGATAAAGTTGTATGTACACCTTAGCCCTACCCTTCTTTGAAATCTGCAAAAATGACTGTTATATGCCCTCTTAGATTAAACATAAGGGTTGTGCATAAATAAAATCTGGAGATACTATTTCCTGATTTAAAGTTAAGAAAGCAAAACAAAATAATTGTAATCCTGCAGAATTTGAATTTTTTTTTTTCGATTTCAGATTAATTGAATGAGATAAAACAGCATCCTGTTGGTGGCATCCTAATGACTGTACTGTGAGTTGATGCTGCGCATGTTAGTTACTGCATATGCTGGTGGAGGATGCTGGATTTTACATCAGTTGTTGGAATGCTACCGGTCCGTCAGAAATTGTATGCAAATCTCTCTGCAGTAATTTTCGGATTGTGTTTTGGGAACTTCTCGGTATTTGCTAAGCAATTGGCTGGCGGTCTGCAGAGAAGTACTTGGGCATATGGTGTTGGCTCATTTTCCGTGTATTTAGCTACTCATGTTATTAAAAGAAGCCAAAATATATTAAATGCCTCTCTAATATTAATTATCTTGATAAGAAATTGCTGCAAATACTATTAAAATTGCAGATGCATACAAGTGCCGTGTGATCAGTGTGAAGGCAAATCCAGGGAATAGGGTCAGTGGGAAATCCGTTGATTGGCGAAGGTCTGTTGAGATGCTCTTGCTGCTACAAAAAAATTGGGCGCCCCTGTGACACTGTAACTTTGGAACAAAGGCGTAGGGACTTGGTTCAAGGAATGGAAAATCTGGCTTTGCTGCTACTTTCGTGGTGCAGAAATCATTTTTGTCGAGTAAGACTGTTGGCTTCCTCAGAGTAAAGGTTTACAACCCTTAAATCGCTCTTCCTGACACTGAGCAGGATCCCTTTCATGGGTTCGAAGTGCGTTAGAAAGGCTGGCTAGTAACAGTGGTGCTGGGAAAGGAAAAAGGAAGACCTTTACACCATCAGGTACTTTCTTTAAGTTATTTCCCTTGTTGTTAGTTATTACCAAGCGTTAGACTACCGCACTTGAATATAATTAATGTAGTAAATGGTTTATTAGGCACCATCTGAACTTTTGTCTTGTTTAATTATAGAAGCTTAGTGCAGTGGTCTGTGTGCAATATTCAGCCCAAATAATTGCTTTCAGACTTTTATCTGACCACGGTTATTTTTGGAGCAGCTGCATGCATGGCTTTTCCCTGAACTTTGCACTTTTAGGCTCTCATTTGCAGTCCTCCCATTACGTTTCCAATTTGCATAACTAAAAGCAGTTGCGTTGTGATTTTGCTGGTAGTAAATCAGAGCAATTGTTCTGCGTGCCATCATATGGTATTATGTTTTGATCTTCCTTAAAACTCTATCATTCATATCTAGGTATCCACCAAACCATGACACAAATAGCAAAGTTCAATTAGGTTTTTTTCTGAAAGTTTTTAAACGGTTACTGAAGTTAAGAGAATTTCTTCCAGTAACATGTGTCCTGAAAATGATTTTAAGAATGTAAAAGTAGGGGCATGGGATGAAACCTGCGCCACAAAGAGTTTACAATAAAGGGTTCAGATACAGCAAACCCTTCTTCGCGTGCTTAATCACGTAGACTAATTCCACAATAAATGCCATCTTCCTCCGGTGGAACTCGTGGTGTGGTATTTAGGGTGCAAGATCATATGAAAAGCTGACTGCAACTACCATATTGTACCTGAGAATGGTGTACAAAACCTGGTATTTGTTACTGGTTTTATGAACGTTCTGTACTTCTGATCCAGTCTTTTTTATGATGCAACTGATATTCTTGATCAGCAACGCTTCTGAGAAAAGCAATTTTGTGAAGAAATTCAGATTTATTTTTGCCTGGTCTGAAAATTTTACATAGACTAGAAACGGTACTTCAGTAGTTGGCCTTGAAGGCAAAGTATGCCAAAATCATTATGTTTGTTGTGTGCCTTTTTCAGAGATTGGCTCTTTCCAGAAGGATAAACGCGTGAAGGGTTAAATGTCAGGGGGCTGTTGCCAGTGTTCTTGATGAGGGTCCTTGACCTTGGGGACTTGCTTCTGCCAGATGCTCTGACAGAGCCTGTTGGTCTACAGACCTTCAAAGCCCTCTTTGACACCCGTCACTTTGGAGAGGCCAGATCTTCTATGATGCTGAAGACGGCCAGAGATTCGGTGGGAGCTGGGAAAGGGGAGTGGAGCTGGGCTCTGGGACGTGGTGGCCTGGGTTGCTGTTAGGTTTCGTTGGAGATGTGACCGTACGGCTGGTTTTGTGTGTTATTGTGTTGTGCTTTCTGGAAGGTTGCACTTCAGAAATCTAAATGTAAATGAAAAGTAAATGTTATTCATTGCATAGCTCTGCGATTGTCATCGGAGTAGGATTCACCGCTGGTTTTGTACAATCCGCTGTTTATTGTATTAAAGTGTATAAATACTCTCCGAGATCGGGGTGTTTTATAGCTTGGGTTGTGAAATGACTGCGAGTGCTCTCTGGGGACTGAACACAGCATCACGTGAACCAAATGGCTGTTAACTGTGGAAAGGAAAGTTTCTTCTTCCCTTGGGATACCTGTCTGTCTGGGTGGAAGTGAAGTGGCCCACCAGACGCAGAGGACTTAGTGAGATGGGGTGATTTGTTCTGCAGCTTTGTCAATCCATTATGTCATCGATGGAGCCAAAGGTCTGGAGGGTGTAAAACTGGATGAGGGATCTTTACAGGATCCTCAGTTTAGAGTAGCTCTGCTATGCTGAGTTCTGTATTTAATTTTGGTAGTGGGGTTGCCTTTCAGTCCGTCGCTGGAAGGACTACTTTTGGTCCGATCACTGTCCTGTCTGCCCCTCGACAAAGGCTCTGATCCTGTTTCTACGAAATACCAAGTCTCTTCTGCCCGTGATGTTCTGATGGGGGACAGGAACCTAAGTAAATACCTTCTGTGTATAAAAACGTAGTGATGTGCTCTACAGTCGTGGCCCAAAATGCCCTCCGTCTTTGCGTAACCAAGTAGTGCAGAATTTGACATCCTTTTACGAGGCTGATTCCTAGATAAGAAGATGTTAGTTCAAAGTGCTGTTTCAACACGATGCATTGCAAATGTGAAAAATATTGTAGGTATTTTGTAATTCATTACGCAGGGCAGGGTTTGGCTCTGGACTGGCAACGGGATAGCGGGCTATTAGCCCTAACGCTGCAGTCAGGAGCAAATGTAAGCTGTTACCATCTGAGGGCTGTTTAGTCACCTGTAAAATGTGATTTCTGATAGACAGGTTTCCACATCGTAGGAACAGCCACGGCAATTAGCTGAGCAGAGCCAGCCCCCTTATCGAAAGACTCGTTAGGATGGCTAACAAGCACATCACGCCTCATCTTAGCCTCAAACCGATCCTGCCAGGTAAGTGTTCCCAAACACGGCGTAGGGACCCGTGATTGCTAATCGTGCTCTGTCTGCTGGTGGAGAAAGAGGACGTTTTATTGTCGGAGCTGTTGGCCTGTCTCTCCTAGAAAGGTTTAATCTGTAAAAGCAGAAAACAGTAGAGCCTACAGCAGCATCTGTGAGATCCTAGCTCCCTGTGAGTAAGTTGCTTGTAAAATGTTCGAAGTCTTCGCTGGGTTTAGGATTTCGTCCTGTGGAAGCATTATAGAGGGTACCCCCTATCTCCCACTGAAGCTAATCTTGTCCAGACCTGATAGTAGTCGCTGACAAATTGGCTGAGAAGTCAGTGATTAATTTTAACAAATGAGTTTTCTTTGACTGCAGGTTCACACGTGCCAATTATAACAGTGTGTTATGATAAAATTAGGGATTTTTTTTTTTACTTTAAGCTGGTGACTTCAAATCTGCTGGTGACTGATTATTTTTTTCCAATGTCTCAAAACATTTATGTTTTTTGGGGAGTGTCGTTGGGGGACGTGGGGGGACAGACCAGAAGTATTCTTTCTCCCCCAGAATACCCTAAATACCGATGAAATATTCAAAGCGGTGGCAAAATTATTTTCTAGCAGTTGAGGAGTATTTAATGTATTGTATCATGCAGTCTGGAAGACCTCGAGTGTTTTTAGTGAACTACAGGCCTGATACCTAGTCCCGTAAAATCAGTGCAAGGTCTTTTATTACCTTTAAGTGGGCTTTGGATCTAGACCCCCATGAGTCCTAGTTTGTATTCCAGCTGCAGGCTTCTCTCAGCGGGAGACAATAAACTTGGGTGGTGGGAAACAGAGCTGCTAGCAAACATACATGCGTTGGGTCATAGTTTGATGTATTGAAGAAGCTGGTTTTAAAACAAAGCCTGCTGGGCTAAATATATCATGAGGCATTATAGAGGAAACATGCTTTTTGAAGAAAGCAGTGTACACTATGTGAATTTTATTTATTTATTTTTTCCTAAAGATTGTGGTGCTAGTATAGAAATTGCATTATGGCTGCACAGACTAGAAGCTTTATTTCTTAAGAACACAGATGTGGTTTGTAGGAAAATCAAGCAGTGACATGTTTTTAGACATTTAACTTGGTTATAGTCTTGCGGATGGGTGCAAGGCTGCGGTCTAACCACCTCGACTCCTCGCACAGCCCTTTTATTAGCACAGCTGAAGGGCTCGGAATATCAAGGGTGGTTTTGCGCTGATGAGTTCCCCTGGCTGTAGCGGTGTGGTGTTGACATTTTCTTTATAATACGCCACCTTTTTTTTCAGAAGCTTATCATTCACCCATAAAACGCATGTTCTGATTTAAAGCATAGTTAAAAGGTCTACTTAGCGGAAGGAGAAGTTTTGCTAAGTATAAAAATGATTGCTTTGAGAAAATGGAGAATAATGTGGCATTAACAAAGAGAACTTGCTTTTTCTTTCTTTTTTTTTTTTTATTGGTTTTGTTTAACATGCGTAACTCTCATTACCCTTAGATTTAAAAGACATTTAGAAAAAGACATTTAGAAAACTGGAAGTCCCTTAAAAGATTGTTTCTTTCATTATCTTGACAAACCTTGAAAAGTAGTTTCTGTGCCTGCATAGTGATTATGTTTCAGAAACAGTTCTTAGGGGTTTTATTATGTGCTGAAACATATGTTTATAAAAAAGACTATAACCTGGTGGAAAAAGTGTCTTACAATAATAAACCTGTCGATGGGCCATCTGCTGCCATCAGTATGGTTGAAAAAAAAAATAAATTCTTCTACAAGTGTTAAGTAAGTTCACAGCCCGAGTGTTAAATTCGGGTCAGCCCGCGACTGGCCCTCTGTGGATTGAGAGGGGGAGGAAAGTGCGTGCAGATCCTCCTCATGCCCTTTTCGTTAGCTCACCCGGCGGGATGGAGGGGGGGGAGCACCCCTTCCCAAAGGGCAGCGGAGGCGGTGGGAGACGGTGAGAAGTCCTTCTCCTTGGCAGCCTTCCTTGGCGCTCCGCGGGTTTGTGCCGACCCAGCGCAGGGCTGTGGATTTTGTAAAACTTGGCTGAGCTTTGCAGGGTCTCACCTGAAAAGAGCAAAGCTCTGAGGTAGATTATCTGCGTTTATAAGGCAACAGAACAAGTATAGGAAGCTGGTACGAGTGAAAGAGCCCTGATAAATATGCAGTCAGGTTAGAAATGTGGAAAAAACTTCAGTTCTTACGATCCACTAGGTAGATCGTTTATATGGTATGGATTTTTTGTGCTCATGTCGCCATTTTTGGTTTTTAAATGTAGGTGACGTGGTCGATGCAAAGTCTTTTGTTTCTGAGGAGCAAAAGCAAGATGCGGGTAGGTCGAAGGATGTGTAGTTGTTAAAAGGCACTTCTGTGTGGGATCGATGTTTGGTAAATGTAGACACTTTCAAGCCAATTCTACTTTGGATGCACTTGCGTGGCTCCTGTGAATGGGAGTCACGCACGTGTGCATCTCGAAAAGAATGGGTCTCTTTGTAACTGAGGGACTTTCTGTGTAGAGACATACTTCACCGAGAAGTGTTTTTAATGTCCTAATGTTTTCCACCACTGATCAGCTATGCACTGCTTGTTTTCCTGGCAGGTGATAGTCATTGTTAAAGGAAATATCAAAGACGAAGGAGAATTGTTTAAAGCAGTTGACCACGCTGAAGGCTGTGTCAAGAGGTACATGAGGTTGCCATAGTATCCGTTATCAAAATCAAGATTGTGAACGGGGCAGTGCCCACCAGGAACGAATTCCTTACCCACAGTCTTTCCAGGGTTGATGAAAGCTTTTAGCTGGCTCAGGAGAAATGTGCTTCTTGAGGGCTGAGATCTTCCCCCCCCCGGGTTTTGCTGCCCAGAAGTCTAACAAGGTATGTTGTGTCTATGTGTACGAGGCTCCCAGTCGAGAAGAGGGCCTTGGAGACCAAGGGAGTGGAGCAGAGAGAGGGAATAAGCTGCAGTAGAAGCACCCAGACCCCAGCATGGTGTTTGCCATCACCCTGGAAATGGAAAATAGATTGGGTCGGGAATCCATGGAGGAGGGGATACTTGGGAGTTATGTGGATGTTCCCTGGGGAAAATTTTGGGCACATCAGAGAGTAAGGCTAAGTATGGATTGGAGGAGTAGGAGGAGGAGGACGACAATAAGTCGGGGGAGGAAACCATCCATGCCTGGTGTGTCCTTACCTCTCCAAGAGAGGCTCTTTGGTACTAGCAAGGCTTGGAAGCACCCTGGGACCATTTCTCTTCAGCCTGACCAAATGTAACTCTGCCATCAAGACTGTAAAGTCCAGCCAAATTCTTACACCCAGTTGGACCTGAGGGAAGGGTCCTGGGCTTCGGTGCTGCCTGCTGAGCACAGCTGATGAGGTGATTGAGGAGCCTGCAGTGGGCTAGGCTGGCTTGCCTACCGTCTGTACAAGCCAACACGTGGTGTTAACTGCAGTGCTCAGAATTTGCACAAACCCACTTTTAGTAATGAAATAGCCTGCAACTAGTCAAAGGCACCAGTAGTAGCCAAGCAAATTTGGAATGTCTGCGCCAACCATTTTGAAGTTATGATGAGCCAAAAAAAATTAGGAAACCGTCCAAGAAATGGAGAACGCCTCACTTTTCTGGAACTCTCGTATCTCCAAGATGGCTTGGCCGATCTACCTCAAACTTTCCAGAGAAGCTTTCCTTGGCAGAAGACCATGACTGAAATTTCATGTGACTGGGTTTTACTTTGTTGAAGTTATGAAGATTAAACCCGGAGTTTGTTATAGAAAGCTAATCTCTCCGTTATTTCCAATATTTCTGCATAGTTGATAGTCATTCCATCATAATTGCTCACTGCTATTTCTTGTTCAGGCTGATTGTATTTTCACTATTTATTTTAGATCTTTTTTTTTTTAAAGGATAAATGCAAAGCGGTATAGCCAAATTGTGCATGGCTGTGTATAGGCATATGTGGTAAGGCAGAAGCAGTAGCCCTATGTCTGCTGGAGTCCTACTCCCACCTCACTATCACTGGAGACCTTTTTGGAGTGTCTGGTTTGAGAGCTCGCTGTTTAATACAGCTTTTCCCTCTCTGCTTGGTAGAAGAGAGTGTCTCTGTTGGCCTAGTTATACTCTCACCTCCAGGCGAAAAATGTTTCTGGTTGATGGCCATCTTGTCGTTGAGGGTCTTCCTAGAGGCAGGTCCTGCCGTGAAAAGCCAGGAAGGTGGCAATAGCCTAAGGTTGGGATCAGTGTTCTCCCTGTGTGCTCTTGAGCTGCTCTTCATTGTGCCTAAATATCCGTAGCCTGAAACATCTAGCTACCAGAATTGCAAAATTTCAGATAGGCGCTAGAGAATACAGAGAAGATGTTTGTGGGCCTGGAAGTGCTTTTTATTTTTCACATTAGAGGCACCTTAGCTGTGACCTAATTCTGTATAGGGGTAAGACCTGGTTGTGCACCATCCCTCTCCTCTGCTCCGAGTGCTGTTTTCTGAATGCTGCGAAGACCAAAGCATGCCATTGCAGGTACTTGCTGTTGTTAGATGGAGCCAAATGAGCAAAGGTCTCCAAATACGCTGCGTTTAAAGACATTGAATTAATTTGACTGAGTCCCTTTATAGGCAGAGCGAGCAGGGCTGGAACAGATGTCAAGCTGGAATGAGCCCTCACCCCGAGGCAGGGGCTGAGGGTGTTTGAAGTGGATGCTCGACTGTATTTTTCTTTCTGGGGCTTAAGTTTAAAAGCACCAGGAGCGACTTGGCAGAAGTCAGGAGGTGCTGCTCCTGGAAGAGACAAGGTTTTTGGTAGGATCACTGCTTTTGGTAGGACTTTCTTTCCGGCAGGATCACCCAGCCCCTGCTGAGCTCTGCAGTTCCTGAGACCAGGAGATGCTCCGTGTCTGTGCAAGGTGCAGCCTTTGTCCTGTTTGCCATCCGTACTGGTACCAGCTAGCATCTGTGGCAGAGGGACGGTGCTGCTTCTTGCCTAGCACACCCCCCACCAAACACAATTGTCTGTCAAGAGACAGTAGATTATTATGGGTTAATTCCTGAAAAAGGGTGTCGGCATAAAATACCTATCAGGAGGCTTTCTGTTTGCTCAGGCGCTTTATTATTAGGAGCACTAAAAAGACCAACAGAGCCAGCTAAAAATCAATCTGCCGCGATACAGGCAGCCGTTGAGAAGGGTGCGGGGTGGGTGTAATGCGATCACAGCCGCTTAAAGCAGCGATCAGATATATGGCTACAGCCTGCAAAAGCTGCAAGCTGTAGAGAAACCCTGCTGGAAACTCCTGGACCACGGAATTAAAATAATTAAGCCTTGCAGTCAGTGGAATATACCTTGCTCTTGCAAGGTCGTAATGAGATAAATAAGGGCACGGCTAGAGCACTCTCTGTACGTGGAACTTTGCTTTTGTCATGTGTGACGCAGAGGCTCTTTATTTTTTAAAAAACAATAACTAGTTGCGGTTGAAAGTGCCCCGAGGATTCTTCGGGTGGTGATAGCACCAAAACCGTAGCCGTCAGAGAGGAAATGCAGGGCGAAATACATAGATATGAGGATGCATCTCTTGACTCCTGAGCTCGCTCAAGCATCGCTGCACGGCATTGTAGTGCTCTGCATAGAGACTCCCTGAACGATTTCTTCAGTAAGCAGAGCCCTGATGGAGGACATCACTTCAATGAATTTTTATCTTCTTGGCATTTCTGGAAATAGCGTGTCTGTTCTCTTCCGACTGCAGAACTGCAAAACTTTGAGTTACTACTGGTGCTACTCCATCCCGTGCTTGCAGATGAAAGTTTCCAAGCCGTCTCATAAACCCGTCGCACAAGCTGAGGGAAGGGATAGAGAACTGCATAGCCTGTAATACTGCAATATTGTAGTATTGTCTACTGCTGCAATAACCCCTGCTGTGTTTGGAAGGTCTCAGGCATACCAGCACCATGCCTAATCAGTCGAGCAGCCAACAGTAATTCATAGCCTTGACTGCTGAGAAATTCAGCGTGGCTAAGATAGACATCTGATCCAGCTCAAGAAAGACGCTCGGGAAAGTAAAGGCATCTTTCTACAGTAGTCTGCTTTTTGATAGTGCCACATTAACCCTGTTTCTGAATTTACTCACTTATTTTCTAAAGAATAATTGAAAAGTATGACACTTTAAAATAATTAAAATACCCCCCATTAAATCCTTGATATTATTTCCTTATTTACTGACCTTTAACGCTCTAAGTAAATGAGGCAGGAACATTAACAGCCAGACAATGATACAGCTGTGCAAAGACAGTGAAGCTGTTAGATGGATGCTACTGGAGTTTTGTGACTTAAAACTGTGTTATAAGTGCTGAATGCACCCAGTAAGTGTATGTGATAGAGTATGAAGCATTCCTTACCTTCCCATTGGATTAAAGTCAGCCTCTTTATATGTGATTCCCTCCTCCCCCCCACCCCCCGACAGTTGTTTGCAATCAGCTATAAAGCAGAAGCGTGGTCAGCAGCAGCAGAGCAACCAGAGAATTGCTTGTTTTCTCACTGTCCAAGTTTCTCAGAAAGTAATATTTGATACCACATCAGTTCCACTGTGGTTTTGGGATACAGGCTGAAATTCAATTTTTCGTTGAGATTTCCAAGAACAAAACAGTTGTATTTTTTGTTCTTTGAAATGCAATACTTTTTTAAGCAAAAGATTCCCCTCATTTTCCGTCTATCTGAAGTGAGGTTAGAAAAGAAGAAAATTGCAAGTCCCACGTTCAGGAAAATGTCAAGTGACTTGGAAGCAGGCACGCTGAATAAAAGCGTCATCGAGAAAAGGACCGATGCAGCAATGGTGACTGGTTCATGGGTCTTGGAGATGGTTTGGAATGGGGATGCTAGTTCTCCTGAGGTTTTGGAAATCAAGAGGTGGTGATAGTGACATGGTGATGCTGGAGGAAGCACACAACTGTAATCTGGAGTCATCAGTCACTGTCTGAAATGCTGGAGAAGTAGGAGCTGTAGAGAGAGTACATAAAGTATGTGTTATATTAACCATGTTACATTTTCCAAGAAAGACAGTGCTTTTAGAAAGCAAGTGTCGTGTACGAGAAGCCTCTTTTTTTTTTTTTTTTCCCCCGGTTCTCTGATGCTCAAGCCAAGTGAAATTGATTTTAAACTAAAGACACCAATGTGCCTGTTTTTTACAACAGTGTGCTTGGCAGAAAAGTGATATATTAGAATTCACATAAACTTGGATTCTCCATCTCCTGGAAAGGAAACTGTGTACGTTACCCACTGACGGAAACGTGGGCTCTCCTACACAGCGTGCCCTCGGGCATGTTCTATTTAAGTGGCTTGAAAATATGTGATTATTCCTCATGTGCTTCTCCATACTCAGTTTCTTTATGGAGACAGTGACATTTACGGCATCTGCAGTCAGGAATACTGCTTTTGCTGTAACTTGTAATGATTATCTCCATTTACTAAAAAAACCTAAACGGAGACCTTGGCACGGCGATGGCGTGGAGGGTTTAGTGGACACAAATTGTTACCTGCGCGTGGTGGTAAAGTTAGGAAACACTTCAAAGAAATCAAACTTTCCATTTGCTTGATCTGAGCCCTACAAATTCTTTTCCTTTGATTTCTCTTCCCTCATGGTATAAAACTATGTAAGTCTACTCATTCTTTCATCAAAAATGATTCAGACCTGAGGGACACTTGTAATTTGGAAGTAATTAGTAAATAACTCAGATAAATACTATCCATTGAGAATTGTGAAAGCACATTGGATAGGATTCTTAAAGAGCTGTATCACATTTGAACAATTAAAGCCTAAAAAAATTATCAGTAGTTAGTATGATAAGTCCATTTCATCATAAATTAGCTCACTGTTAATAATTTCTGCTGCTTTCAGAGCAATCTGAAGAGATTTAGCAATCTCGAAAAATAGTTAAAAATAGAAGAAAGAGAAAAATCTCTAAAAGTACAGCATCTTTAGACTAAAATGTGGTGATACCCAGCTCCCTGGTTTGCAATACGAACTTGGGGCGTGCGCTTGGGTCGGTGCTTGTGTGCAAAGTGGGGTTCTGCGCCCAGAGCTGGACCCCAGGTCTGTGGGTGTGGGTACTCCTCCCTCCTCCCCACCTAACTTTAAAGAGTATTTCTTTCGGTTCTTCTGGAGCACAACGTACTGTCTGTCTGCTTGTTTAGGAAAAGCTCGGTGGTGCTCATTTTCTTACGCTGAAGTCCAAAAACCCCAACTTGTGTGGCTGGTACTGTTCACAAAATTGGGCTCTTCAAGGGGAAGAGCAGAATGTGAGGTACAAGGTATGGCTGAATAAATGTGGTTTGTAACTAGACCAGTCTACTACTGCTCGTAAATTCATCTTAAAATCTTTGTATTCCTCTATTCAAATGTCACTTCTTCGGGATTGTGAGACACTACTGGGATCCTACTGTAGCAGGGGTGGAGTGATGCTGCACCATCCCTCCCTGGGAATAACCTGGTGTCTCTCATGACCCTTCAGGGTTTGTTAGAGGTAATATCAGTTCTTGTATTTGGGATTTTTATGTCTAACCTGGTGTCTCTCATGACCCTTCAGGGTCTGTTAGAGGTAATATCAGTTCTCGTATTTGGGATTTTTGTATCATACAATTCACTATAGTTACTAGAATTACTATGAGTTTGTACAGTGCGTTAAAATAAAGTACGCATTAGAATGAATTAAGGAAATATACTATGCCTATAAAGAGTTCCTTCTGCTTTATTGGATTGGTAAATTTTGTTTAATCAGTTCACCAAACTGGATTTGGCGATTGGTGGGTTTACTGCTCGTGATAGGTTTCCTACCAGTGAGTGTGGATTACCAGCACTTTGCTATACTCATGTCCAAATACAGAATCACAAGAATTTTACTCTTTTACCACAGCGGAGCAGGCACAGCAGAATATTTTGCATAGATACTGAAAAATCCGAGAAGTTTGGAGTAGGTGGAACACAGCTGAACACCAGAACAAGAGTCTTATCACTGCTTGGCATCATTTATGATTGCTGCCAGTATAGCTTTTTGCATTTTTATACCCATGTTTAGCATGAAATTCAATGCACTTTTCTCCAACAGTTAAAAAATCCCCAACCTGACGAAAGTAGGAAAATTTTGCTTTGCTTGCAGTCATCCTGTGTAATGTAGCCTATACCTGCTATGGCAGTTTTAACTGTCGGTAAAACATCTCTACTAACATATGCTGACTAGAAATACAGATGCAAATCAGGAAATAAAAGGAAGAATCATGAAAATGTTAGAAAGATTAAGCGTTAGTTTTTAGATAAGACTAAATGAGGTCTTTTTAATTATTTAGTGTTTGAACGGGCTTGAAGCTGGACTAAACCCCATCAACAGAATAGTTCGACAGGATTGAGTGTTGCTAGGGAATCAATGTTAAAACAAAGATTTCTTTTTCAGAACAGTCTCTTTTTATGTTGGCAGAAAAAAACCTTCTTCTGATTGATTTAGGGCAGTGAATTGGCTTCACTTTATTACTTGCCCTCTGCCTTTAGCACTTAAAAGCAGCAGACATGGATTGGGGCTGTATTACGCTAGACAAGGGGCAAAACCACATAAAAGTTTGTCTCCATCCTCGTGAACTTTTTTCCTGATTCTCCGAATGGTCGGCTTGAGTGTTGCCGATAGCCTTCCTAAATGGCAGATGGTGCCATGGCGAGGGAAAACTCAGGTTTTCTGGGAAGACCGCGAACCCAAAGAGAAGCAAGCCCTGTCTCAGAAGGGAAAGCAAACAGGTGGGCATGCCAGGGGAGCGTGGGCAGAGCCCAGCTACTCCCTACCCCAGGTGGGAGGGGGTCTGTTCCCGTGGGTGCCAAGTTGCCAATGTGCAGCAAGGGAGAAAAGGAGGGGAGAGGGAAAAAGAGAATTTCAGACGTGTCCGACATCTTGCCGAGAGGACGGCTGTGCTCTGTGCCAGGCAACGGGATGCGCTTCGTCTGCATCTTCTAAGCAGATGCATCTGCATCTTCTAAGCAAAGCGTGCAAAACATAGGCAGGGGGTTTGCGTGTCTTGGCTACTTAAAGGCAGGCTTAGAAGGAGGGCTTTTTAATGAAATCAGTGATATTTCAAAGGCCTGCCTGTTGGCTGAAAACCAAAAAAAAAATAAAAATGTAGCCAACATTTGAAATGCTAACAGATATTTTAAGGAAAATTTTGAGAATCTCACCTGTTGAAGAATTGAAGGAAGGGAATATGTTACGTGTGTACTGATTAGCTTCAGGCTTCGAAGTCAGTATTTAAGTGGAGACTTTCCTCTAGAGGTAAAGGCATGTCAACAACCTCTGCCAAGTATCTTAGTAAGAAAAGCATTTACTCTTTCACAGACTTACCTGTAGTAGCCTATAGATATCAAACTACAAGGTTTTAAATTCCGTTGTCCCTTATGATGATGGAAATTAGCATCAAATGTTAATTCCACAATTGTCTCCAGTGAGGATGGGCTCAGAATCTTATCCTATCATTTCAGGTTTTATAACAAAAACAATTAATGCAAATACTCTTGCAAACTAGCCAGCTCTGTCTTGCCTCTCGCTTACCTCAGTTTCTCACTGTTTTAATGGTGTCAGAGCTTTCAGAGACCCCTATTTTTTTTCCTGCTACCTTCCACTTGTAAAGTCATCTGTAGTTGTAGGGAGTGAATGGCAAGTGCTGGGAGAGAAGGCATCTTCTGTGCTGCCCATGGGCACTAATGACAGCACAAAGGGGAAAGCTATGAAGAATCCCACCAACAACCTTGATTTAATTGTCACTCTTTCTCGTAATGGTTTCATGATGGTAGTTCTTAGAGATCCTGTTTCTCTGCAAAATTTCCAGACAGGTAGGATTCAGGTTCCAGTGGTTCGTGTCAGGTGACAAACAGCTGTATCCCCCACAGGAGAGAGTTCTGTTGATCTAGTCGTAGTTTAAACTGATATTGCCCTGAGCCATGCATAAAACAGTGCCAGAATGGAGGAAAGGGGGAAAAAAAAAAAAAAAAAGAACTTAAATACTTAATACCGCTTTTTTTTGCTTTATGAAGCCAAACAAAACATCCCAGCTAGTGTAGGTTGGCTTATCATCAGCATAGTCACGTTAAGTATTAAAATATACAAAAAAGGGGGAAAAAATTGTTCCAGTCCAGGAAAATTTGCTTTTGGATTGTGTTTGTAATGTAACAAGGGCTAAACTGACTTCATCCTTCAGTTTGGCAGGCCTTCTTCCAGGGTGAAACATCTCATTCAAGCTATTGGCCTAGAGCGAATAAGCCTCTAGAAGGCATGTTGTTTGTATGTATGGGTATGAGTGTATAGAAATGAAACATTAACAATGATAATCTTCTAAATGCTCTCTGAGAATTACGTTGCTAACATAAATAAATAGGAATTGGCACTGAGATGGAGCTGAGAAATGGGGAACAATGCATTTACCATTGTTCCTTTTTAGAGTTTTAAAACAAGGGCTTGCTTGCTTTCTGGAACAAATGCGAAAAGACAAACTAGAGTCTAATAAAAAAAGTTAGTAATAAAAAGCCAAGCAAAACACAGTGCCTATAGGACTTGCTTTATTGGAACATACAGTAGAAACGTACTCCGCGGATATAAAATTCACTGCTATATGGAGATACGGATAATCAGTATATCTCAGAAACATTGTTGCTTTAGAGTGGAAAATCCAAATTCTCCAGCCATTTCTGCCTGGAAATGTTTGTGAGTTTGGTCAAGTTTTTTGTGACGGGGTTGAAACAGAGCTTTTGTAACTGCGCGCTTGGTTCGGGCATGTGTTAGTATAAACGTTTCCTTCTTTCAGGAAGCAATTCAGATTGCCCTTTTTCAGTGCAATTACTGCTGTGTTAAGTTCAAGTAATATAGCATCTAAAAACATTTATGGAGCAAAGAAAAGAAGCCTTTTATTCTAACCTTGCCAAGAGCAGAAATAAAATGAGCTGTTGTGCTGGAAGTGTAGAACTGCATGAGGATTTGTAACGTCCTATTTCTCATGGTTTAGTCTTGTGTGCAGCCTGAGATTTGTGTGATTTAATGAGACTGTGATTCGTTTATCCTGTCAAGCTTTAAATAAAAAACCCTCAAAGCACTTCCTTCCTTTTTTTGAATTATGTGGTTTTGCAAGTACGGTATCAAAAGCTGTCCCTTAAAAGAGGGAGGGGAACCAAATACAGTTATGTATGTTGGGTGGATTTATTTTTTTTCCCCCCCTTATGCTTTATTAGATACTGAGTATCCTGTCCATTTCTCTGCATCTCTCTCTCTTGTTTCGGGGCATTAAGAATTCCTGCCATCATGTTCAGTTACACACGACATCAGAACATAGGCATGGGCTGCTCCCAAACTACACTTTTGCAGGGGGAAGGTGATTAAAACCACCTTCTGTGGGCAGGAACAGGTCAGTCCCATGGAAAGCCAGGCTGGGCTTAAGACGGGCAGTAACTCCCATTGTGCTGTGGGTCTCCAGGCACCAGCCGTGCCTGTAGTTTGGAGCGTCTCTGCATGGGGTGTGAAGCGACATTCAGAGGGTAGAAGAGGGGGAAATAGATGCAGCTATTTTGGATGCTAATCCATTGCAAAACTCAGTCTGAGGGTATCCTGGTGTAACCTCCCATCTGTTGCAGGAGCCTGGTGGCCTCTTTCCCATCAGTTGCTTGGGAGAAATAGGGTAGGATGCTCTGGACCAGAGCCTGCCCTCAGCAGTAGCAGGGCTCGCCCAGTGCTTCTCCGGAGGGAAGGATGTGATCGTTCTGGTGGGAGGAAGTTTTGGCTTCCAGTTCTCACCCCCTCGGTGCTAAGATGGCAGATGATATTTTGTCCTTCCACTAACGCTGCGGGCTTAGTTTCTTTTTGGTCTCTCTGCCGCTCACCCCTGCTTTCCTGCCCTCGTGCTGCTCTGCAGCCGGGCTTCCTTCCCAGCCTCCCCCAGCCCTGTCTTCTCCCTCCCCATCACCGGTGGACTCGCTTCCTCCTCATTGACCTCACCTCAGCAATACAAGTAGACCCATCAGTAAGGTGGTTATATCTACGAACGGAGGATGTGCGAGGAAGTGGCGGCCATCAGTCTGATCGCCTTGTTTCCACACCTGGCTTTTATCTCCAGCCAGCTTGCCATTTCAGCCCGCACGTGTCGTGCAAATGCATAGCGTTTGGCTTCCCAGGATCCTGAAGCCGCTCAACTCCCTTGGGAACAGCTCCAGGTCCTCTGCAACCTGCGGTTTGTGAGGGAGGAGCAGAGATGCACAAAGGTAGCGCAGAAAAGACAACGTGCGGCTCTGGGACGTGATCCGCAAGGCTCTGGGAAGTGTAAGAGCGTAGCCAGCTGGGATGGTGTTTGCACAAAGCTGGATCCCTCCTTGATTATCCAGTGGCGTACTGAATTTCACTTTGGAAAAGTACCTTGTGCTGTCTTTGGATGTTTGCAGTGGTTTTATACTGATGTAGATAAAGAGGTTTTTTTGGTTTTGTTTTTGTTTTCCTGGAGCTTGGATCAAAAGACGGTGCTCTGGCAGCTGAAATATAGAATCATAGAATCATTATGGTTGGAAGAGACCTCAAAGATCATCAAGTCCAACCGTATACCTGATGTCACCATGCCCACTAAACCCGCTAAACCATGTCTTGAAGCGCCACATCTAAACGTTTTTTGAACACCTCCAGAGATGGTGAGTCCACCACCTCCCTGGGGAGCCCGTGCCGATGCCTAACAACGCTGACAGTGAAGAAGTTCTTCCTGATATCCAACCTGAACCTCCCCTGGTGCAACTTGAGGCCATTTCTTCTTGTCATATCACTAGTTAAATATGACCAAAAACTGTCCAAAGCAGCCTTCCGGTAGTTCTGCAAGGGCAGAAAAGATACCTTAGCTGCTTCTCTACTGTGTGTGAGGACATGCTAGGGACTCGGTGGTTTCTGCACCCATGTCCCGTGGTGGAACCAAGCACTGCTGACATTTGCTGCAACTCAAAACAGCCTTGAACCTTTGCATCTCGCTGTGAACAGGGCCAGGACACAGCAAAGGTATGGCAAGAGCAAACGGCAAAAGAAGGGGTCAGAAGTAGGTAAGGCTGAGTGCAGGTAGTACGTGGCTGTGTGAGGGGCTCCTTGAGAGGCTGTAGGGGCTGATTTGAGTTATGTTGTGGATAATTGCTTATTTTCAGCACAACTATGTGACACTTCTGCCCCCTTGTAGTTTTGATTGAAGCGCCTGGAAGTGATTTACGCTGAAGTTGTTCTGAATTTCACGTGCAATGATATGTAGTACATTTCTACCGAAACCCTCGGTTATGATAACAAGATAGTGGTCGGCCCATAACCAGTCTGTAAAAAGACAAAGACGTTACGTTATCTCCCCTGACCTGAAATTTGGGAGGAAGTTCTGGCCGGGGTGTTGAATCTCAATGTGTATCAGAGTAAGAGCCACTGTCATGGCTCGTGAGAAAAGATGCTGCAAGTTGGGTAGATGAAGGTTGACCCAAGAAGTGTAGTCAGTCTGTGCAAAGCCAGGTTTTCCCTGGCCCTTGATGCTGTGATGAACATTTCCATTGGCAGTGGGGAAGTCTGCGTGTGAAGGCTAAGAGCTGGTATGACTATTTTTACTTCTCTCCCGTCAGCCCACGCTCACGTAACCTGTATGTGGTCTCTGGGCTGTGCAGGCGGCACCGTGGGCTGTGGGAAAGTGATAGCTGGCTTCAGTGCCAGGCAGCTTGAACTCGATGATGGAGCGTGGAGGGTGGGTATCAGATGCCTAGGAGATAGCTTTGACCTCCTGCTAAAACCCAGAGATTTATGCATCTAAGCCCCCGTGCTCCTACAGAATAATCTAGGACACGTTCCTTGGCAGAAACCCCACTGAGCATTTCTCCAGCTGCCGGGTTGCCAGCTCGAGTGAGTTTTACTGCAAGTCTCACTATATTTGGTAATTTTCTTACAGCCTGAGCTCCTGGAAATGGGTCATTAGTAAAAATAATAATAAAAAAAAAAAAAAAAAAGCCACTCCCCCCACACACACGCTTTAACTTGAAATCCTAGGTTTTGTCAGTGGACCCCTGAACACTGCCTGCCTGCATCCCCAGAAGCAAACAAGAACCTGAGACTCCGCTTTCCAAATGCCCTGGCTTGGAATGCTTGGCTCCCACTTAACGGGTGATTCAGGTTAGCAATACCAGTGTTTGCATACCTCCCAAGGAATTTTCCCTGAGATAACTAAATATAGGTTAAAAAGGCACTGAGCAATATTGGAAAAGAAGAAAAAAAAAATCCTACTTCTGAGTTGTTTGGATGTTTCTTCTTTGTTTCAGAAGACATTTTCTTATGTTGCCACAAATAATACTGAACGCAGTTTGACGTCTCTGAAAATAACATTGAAGGAAGGAGCCGGATTTATCGGGACTAACAAGGAAGTTGTCCAAAAGAGATTCATTAATTAGGAGGCCTAATCACAGCCAATAAGACAAATGCCCAGGCCGTCAGCAGACTAGTATATATCTTTTGGCAGTCACTGCTCCCCACAGGCTTGCCTGTCTGTTGCTGCCTACTGTATGGCTTGCACCGCCAAAATGATGTGATAATGCTAAAACCAATTTGGCACTTCCCACATGAGAGGATGAGTGTGCTTCCCCACCCTGGAAATGCAGCCTCCAGCTGTCTTGCTCTATGCCAGAGGTTTTTTAATACCCTGGAATGAGCTGACTAAGAGATGAAGCAAACTAAAGGAACATTTGCTATCTGTTCAGGCCACCGAAGCTTTCCATCAAATAAACCCTGGTCCAATTCTCAGCCCTTTGGGAACGGTTGCCCACAGCTAACATTTGCTACCCCAAATAACCCCGAGGTGACCTTCTCGCTGCAAAGCTGCAGCCAAGAAAAACCCTATTTAACATAACAGTGCACATCTTAGAACATCAACTTGAACCATCCTGACCTCTGAGCTGCCGGGGTCTGTACAAATTAATTTAACAATAGACAGTGTTGAAAGGGAGGAATGTTTCAAAGGAATAATAAAAAAAAAGTCTCCCTCATCCATCTCTTCTCATTTAAGAAATAGTCAGGAGGCCTACTTTAGAAAAATTGAAAGTGCTCCTTGTTGCAAAACAAGGGGCTATACAAGGGGAGGGAGAACACATTGGTTTCGTGCATCTTAGTGTAGCGAAATGAAATTTCCCATAAATGGGTGCCGCTTTTGGAAAATTAGCCTTTAATTTCCACTGAGGAATTGGCTTTATTTCCTGGGATGCTTCAAAGATACCCTTGGGGTTTGCTTTTCTTTTTCCTAGCTGCTGCTGGTACTTCTATTAAGCAAATAAATTAGTCTCCCCTTCTGCCCACTCCGCTGGTTTGTACCTTGCCTCATGTTTTCCATGGCTTTCATGCAAACAACCAGACTGGCTAAGAAAAAAGCCATATGGTAGCGGGAGCTTAAATCAGTTAATGATTGAAAGAGCCCGTCAGAAAGGGGATATGTAGGAAAATGAGATCTTCAGCCTCTGGGGCAAACAGGTTTACTGCTTCTGCTGAAGAAGAAGCTGCGTTGGGTTAAGCCTTGGGTGTTTTCCCCAGGTGCGGACTTACTCCTCTGCTCCTCCTTAGCAGGAGCTTTGACTCCAGCGGTCTCATTGTTTGTAAGTAGGGAGGATTATTATTGGAGACAATGAGCAACGTTAATGATAATTTGAAAATTTGCATAGAATTGCTTTGGCAGCTTGAAAGCTGTATGATGAGCATAGATGAGCGAGATGGAAGTTTCTTCCCGAAGGATCCAGTCGGCATCAGTAATTACACCCATGAAACCGCCTGTTTTTCTTTATTTAGCCAGTGTAATTCATGATGATCATCATTTCTGGTTTCCTACACAAACGTTTCTCTCTTTGCAATTGAGATGCGCTGCCTCCAGCAAGACAGGGCATGAGCCCAAGCGCATCCTGGGGGTACCGAGGGAGATTCCCCCGCGAGCAGCGGAGGGGTCTGCTCCCGGCTTGGGGTGGGGAGCGTGCAGAGGGGCTGCCCTCTCCTCCCAGACATTCCCAAAGCCAGGAACTGGGAGGTGTGAGAAGGCGGGGGGCGGGAGAGGACTGGATGTTTAGTGCAGAGGGAGATAAGATAAACTGATATTCCTCTGGACTTACTGCAGTTTTCCATGCACAGCCTTCAAGATCCTGTGAGGTCGTAGGGGTCCTCTTGCAACTCATACAGTAATGACCTTGAATTCGCTTCCAGCTCAGCTGTGCTGCTGGAGGACAAGGCTTTTCTTGTGAGCAAAAAACATTAAAGCAGCACAGAGATTTGCCTGCATAGCTCTGGTCTTCAAGAGATTTGAGTATCCTTTTTGAGGCCCCACTTGCAATGAGGGATTGTAGATAAGCTTCTGCAGTAGTTAATGTGTAAAGTTTTGGGATTTGTTCTCACTGGTGCCTCTCCTTTTGCTCGCAGTGTTGACAAATATACTGCTTTATGCTCTTTTTTTTGTTTTACACGGATAATTTTTTGCTGCATGAAAAAGGTGATCATGTACATGCTTATATGTGCATGCCAACCGAGACGAGTGTGCTTTTATGACCTCGTAAGTGTTAAGGGGGAAAAAATTCATTCGCTTTAATTTAAATAACTCATTCCTTTTTCAGATTGTAACCTGAATATCAAATCGAGGAGTCCAGACTAACTCTTCATGCTGACGCAGTCTGCTGCACCAAGCACATGCGATCACAGACAATTAGAAACTTTCATAGTCTCACACTTGAATTAAGACTAAACCCTTTCTATTTCTTATCAATTTCTGGCTATAAGGTACAACAAAATGTGGAAGAAAATGAGAAAAACCTGAGATTTTGTTATGGATTATGTTTAAATGGTGTTTGAACTTGTTACATGACTCAGTGGAAAATATTAGTGACCTTTTCCTTTATAGCTTCGACTTCCTGCAAGCTTGTCTGTTAAAAAGATTCTGCAAGATGCTTCCTTTGCGGATCCTGTAAGAAATGTATATTCAGCAGGTCATCTGACTGAGCAAAGACTAACTTACACAGTGGTTTGGAAGCCACGTGTTGAAAAGTGCTGGGAAAACACAGCAGGGAAAATGATAAAAAGGGATGAAAGCAGTTCAGACGGTTGAAGAATGCTGATTTAAAAATGCAAACCATCTGAACACTGACGAGTGGGCAGGTCGCAATAACTTCGGGGCAGACCTAAGTTGCACACCAGTCCTGTGCTGTACGTTGACTCCCACAGGACATCGCCTGCGGTGATTTAAAATTGGAATGGAGGGGGGAGCGTCGAGGTGCTGCCGAGAGCAATCTTGCAGCAGCGGAGTGCAAGTAGGAAATGGGTCAGTTGGAGTAATAGCTTTTTTCCATGTGGTTTGTGTGAGCCAAGCGAAACGTGTGCGGAGCACAGGGTTATCGCACTCATGATTTTTTCTTTTTTTTTTTTTTTTCCCTTCAGTGTGTTAGAAACGAATGTGTTCGCAATGAAATTTGGTCATCCAAGTGTGACATTATGAATCCTCTCTCTGTTTGGAGGCTGCCTTGAGTCCCAAAGTCAGCTTGCTTTTTTTTAATGTTCTAGGCTTTGTCCAGATCATTAAAATAGATTGTGTTTGGAAATGTAACGCTGTGGCCTCGCATTCCCGGGAGGTCAGCAGAAATGCTAGCCTAAAGTATCCCTGCTAATACCACCTGCGGTTTGTTCTCGCCTCTGCGTTGTGGTAGGCAGTCTCCTCGTTTGTGCTGAAACAACTGGATGTGTGACCACGCTGAAGCAGATAAAGGGGCTGACCCAGTTTAAAAAAAAAACACAAACCAAAACAAAAAAAAACCTCTAATATATATTTCCCCACCCTAACGTCTTGCTGTATCAGTTTACTGGTCCAGTTTGCAGTATGCCAGCCCCATACACAGGGGTATTGGCAGCGGCGGAGGCACGATGCAGGAATGAGGGACAGGGCGGAGAGCGCCTTATGCCCGTGCTATTGCTGGTTTCTTTTGGATGTGAAAACACAGCCTTAATTACAGCTTCGGTCTAAACTTTGCACTCAGCTTTGATGTACTTTAGCAGCTTGCAGAAAAGTGATAGCATATGGTGACTGTGGCTTTGGTCCCTGCGGATGGCCGGCTATAAGCAGGCAGTGATGTTATCAGAGGTGTGTAAGCTGTGCCTGCTGTTGGGATGCGGTGTGATGAGATGGTGGTTCCTGAGGCACAGGCTGTTAATGAAATCCAAACCTGCCCCGACTCCCGTTCCCCTTTTCTGATCACAGCTGGCTGGTACAAGTGGCTCTTAAGTCCCACCATTAAGCGGTCACTGAGACGAATGGCATTAGAAGGAAAACTCCAGAAGAAGGGGCTTATTTTTAATCCAGATCAAGTAAGTGCTCTGTCACTAAGTTATACACTGAGTTACACTGCAGTGTAACAACTGAGGCTGACGATGACTATGGTGCAGGGAGGTGAACGGTAAGGCTTATGATAGGGGAGGGCTGGCCTTTCTTCAACCAGCTTTGCCACAGATGCCCACACCACTTGATTAAGCAAGTGAGTTCGTGTAAGGGCACAGTGTGCGTGATGGTCCAGCAATGTATTAGTGTATTTTCCTTGGAACACAGCCCCCTCGCTCAGACGTTATTTCATTTTGGACCATGCATCCCTCCACTAAAGTGCAAGCTGTCCAAAATCCTCAGGTATTAGTAGGGCACAGATTCCCAAGTCTGGGTCTGACATTCCCTACCCACCCCCTTTATGTAAATCTCTATCGTTATCCTAAAGGCATGTATTTAGTTAGTTGTACCATCCATCCCCTTCTTTGGAAAATGCAAACCGCTCACGCCTTGACGTGCAGAACTCCTTCATGCCACCTCAGTGTGCATGCAGCATCCATAGCAGAGGTACAATTGTCATTCTTATTCGAGTCTGATCCTGGGCAACAAATGATGTAGCCCAGTGACGCTACGCCAGTTCATACCAGCTGAGGAAAAGAAGAGGTTCCCCTCCGACCCGCTGGTGTGATGCTCTCCCCTAATCCCCCCTTGATGATATCCACAGGGCACCGTCCTTGCCAGGCTGAGAGAGTTTGTGCTCCCTGCCAGGGGTCCCTTTGGGCACAAGCTTGCTGGCAGTCCCACTGCATAAGGACTTCCAGGGGCCAAAGAGAAGACAGCTAATGTTGTCCCCACCATGTATACAGCCAGGCACGGGTTTTGCTTTTGCTCTCTTAATGCTACGCTCGGTATAGCAGAGGCAGGCGGGCAGATGATCTCCCCGAAAGCAGGATCCAGTGTTACTGTAGAAACTGGCCACCAGTTTCTTTTGTAGCTAGCAGCTGTCACTGTGTGGTTACAGCCAAAGCGTGTCACTCCTACAGTGTCTGCAGGCTCTGGAGTTTGGTTCTGCTTCTGAACCCTCGTGCTACAGCTTGGAGGTTGATTCTGCACCTTCTATCAAAGCGTGTTAAGATATTTCTGAATTGTATCTATTTTTAGAACCATTCTTATTTAATATTTTATGTTTTTTCCAGGTTTCATTTTCCTTCACCAATCCTTCGAGGCACAGAGGAGCTGGTAAAGGCATTGCCATGAAACCTAACTTGAAGCAATGGAAACAACTGATGCTGTTTGGGATCTTTGCGTGGGGTCTGCTTTTTCTGGTGATATTCATCTATTTTACA
>NW_009595173.1:33324-78514 GCF_000690535.1 Cariama cristata | reverse complement strand
TTCCTTCTCTTACATTGAAACGAAGAGGCTTCTGCCCCTTCAGGGCAAGCAGAGAGTCATCATGGGAGCCATTCACGATCCATCATTCTCTGAAACCATCGATGGGAATGAGGTACTTCTTAATGAAGATCTCTTAGGTACATTTAAATCGGGGACTGGAAGTATTAAGAAATGGACTGATTTGGAAGATGCTTTCAGAAATGAAGATGAGTTTTTTCCATCCCAGATAGGAAGAAAATCAAAAAGTGCTTTCTACCAAGTGAATGACGATTATTTATTTGCTGCTGGTCAGCCTCGGTCACACAACCACCTTCAAGAGATAGCAAAATTCATCTCAGCCGATGAGGATAATCCAAAAGTAAATATTTTACAGAACAACTGGAGCCATCGGAGAAGAATGAGGAGAAGGAGCACAAAACACAGGAGAAGCCAGATGCTTGATGAATCTGATGACTGGGATGGGCTATATTCTACAATGTCGAAATCCTTTCTTTACAAGCTTTGGAAAGGGGATGTCTCTTCCAAGATGCTAAACCCTCGACTGCAGAAGGCAATGAAAGATTATTTGAGCACCAATAAGCATGGGGTGCGGTTCAAGGGGAAACGAAACTCCAAGTTGACAGGAGACCAGCTATTCTGTGAGCTAAAAGAAAGGGTGAATGTGAAAACAATAGATGGCAAGGAGGCTCCTTTCTCCACTCTTGGGTGGGAAAAGCACGTTCCCCAAATTCCACTGGGCAAATTGTATACACATGGCTTTGGGAGCTGTGCCGTCGTTATGTCTGCTGGTGCAATACTGAACTCCTCTCTAGGGGATGAAATAGGTGGGTGAAACACATCTGTTCCTGTGCATATAAATGTACGTGTGTGTGTGTGCTCATGTTTGTCTTTCAAAAGGTTCGTTCTTCTCAAGCATAGGTCTGTGAAGTCTGGCTGTTCTGTCTCACCAGTGTTACGTGAACCTGAGCTTATGGACTCCAGTGACGCTGTTCCCTTTCAGGACAATATAACTGAAAGGAAAATCAGACCTGCAGTCGTAATTTGATTTAAAGAAAACAGCGATGCCTTTTTATCTTATTACAGCTTGTAGTATAAAGGAGGCACTGGTTTCACGAGATCTGCCATATTTGACATTTTGCTGCAGCATGTGTTTATTTCTTCAGCAGATTAGAGCCATGCTCAGGTTTTATTCTGCAAAGCTGTGTTGTACCTGTCAGTACTTTGTAGTGGCTCATAGAGAAGCTGCTTGTTGTATTGCTATCCCAGACTGAACTTTGTCTCCATGCCAAGAAGTAGTAAAGCATCCTCTTCATCTCTTGCACGTTTTGAGTTCACAGACATAGAGAATTCAGACCCTTGAGTAGCTTCATGTGCTGAGGTCAAGTTCCCTGACCTCTTTTCCAAGAGTGAATTTCAATGAGTTCAAGTATCTTGCCCATTGTTTTTCCATTGCTGCACTGAGTCAGTGAGGTTGCAGGTGTGCCGAGACGTCAGCGTCACACAGAATTCCCCACTTGCAGGTGGGAGTTTTGCGGTAGCTGTTCAGGAAAGGATTGTGGAGCCATAAAACTAATCCAGGTCAGTTTTATTTTTTTCTTTTCAAAAATGAGTGCTACTGCTCGTGTTAACATCTCAGTACTTCTTCATTTTGGTAGTACACGTGCAGTATGCTAAGAGCGCTGAGAGAAGGATGAAATGTATGTCTCAAACTTGTTTCTGGAGCAAGAAGAGTTATCTCCTTCAGCTCTCTGTAAAAACCTTTTGATGTTCACTCATTAATCCTCCCATCTTCCAGGACTTCACATCCCAATACTTGCTTCATTGCACTGTATCATCTCCTTGACACAGATAGATTTCCTTTAAATCTCTGGGATATATTAGAGCTGCTATCATTATCAAACGACTCTAATAGGCTTTCAGCCCAGCGTGGGTGCCCAGCTGACACACAGCTAAAATCACACCAGGGTAACCCCCAAATTCACAGGAAGCCCTACTGATTTAGAAATCTTCGGGGTGAAAAAGCTTAACAGTTCCTCCTTTCTCCAATGTGTTATCCTTGGCTGAAACAAAATCTTACACCAGTATGGATTAGTGCTGTACTGGAGAATCCATAGCAGATTGTGACGTATTTACGTAATCACATATTATAGCCTGCATCATGACATATTTGCACACTCAGGTGCAGCCCAGGTGTGGACTTTGGTGCTTGACGTGGTACTTGGGGCCCCTGTCCTCCTGGGTGTACCCGTTTTCTTGGGAACACTCTGGGCACAGAAAGCTTATGCCATTCTCCAAGGAAGAGCTTTTGATTTAATTTGGAAATTGTCATCTGATGCCACCTAAAGGGAGGAGATGCTGTTTGGTAAGGCCTACACAGAAGTTTCAGATCTCCTCGTACTTGTTGGAGGGGTAATTGTGGGGGGCAGCAGGAGACACAGAAGATTTTTTTCAAAGTGTCTTCCAGGCCATGGCAGGTACTTTGTGACTGAGCAGAGAATTTGGCCCAGAACAGGGGGGGCCCAACTGACCGCTTACAGCCGTCCCGGAGGGACCTGGTGCAAATCTGTGGGTCTTAGCGGTCAGTGCGGCTCCTGGGAAGTGCTGATGTATCGGACACATCGTGACACTGTTTCCCACTTAAAATGGCAAATGGAAGCTCCAGCGTCTGTCTGAAACTGCGCCAGGGGAAGTTCAGGCTAGAAATGAGGAGGCATTTCTTCACAGAAAGGGTCGTTGGGCATTGGGATGGGCTGCCCAGGGAGGTGGTGGAGTCCCCATCCCTGGAGGGGTTTAAGAAAAGCCTGGACGTGGCACTTAGTGCCATGGTCTGGTTGGCATGGGGGTGGTAGGGCAAAGGCTGGACTCGATGATCCCAGAGGTCTCTTCCAGCCAAATCGATTCTGTGATTCTGTGATCTGTTTGTATTATTATTCCCAAATCTGCCGGTTTGGAGGCACCGTGGGCAGCCGGCGGTGCTGGTCTATGGAGTCAGCCTGGCACTGGTGCTGAGCACCTCCATGTCCACAGAGGCACGGCAAAGTCAGCATCGTTAGGAGTGGGGAAGAACACCCCATGCATGAGTTCTGGTTTCTGGGCCATGGGCTGTACAGCCTTGGTTGGTGAAGTTGCTGCAAGCAAAAGACTTTCCCTATTTATCCTCCCAAGAGAAAAAAAGGCGTAAGAAAGCGGCAGCAGAGGACCTTTCTCTTCGTAGGCCTTTAGCTCCATCTTCTGTGTTCCTGTCAGAAACGCAGGCAGAAATATTGTGTTCTGCCTTTTGCCCTCCTCCCCACCACCCATCCGATTGTTTTTGAATGAAACTGGGTATGGAAATCCTGTGCAAGTACAGCAAGCGCTCCCATCGTGATCCTGCTGTTTAATGAGAGACCCAAGTATTTTGGCATCATCAGGATGTGACAGGGATCTGTGATCAAACCCCAAACTTTCTATATCTTTAAAATGGTGATCTCCAAATACTTAATAAGATTAAAATCAGTTGACTTAAAAACAGCTATTACCAGTCTTAAGCTGCCTCCTGATGATACGTTTTATGGTGAAGGAAAGGTTTTTGGTCTTGATATGAAGAACCAGCATGGGTAACGTTGGGAATGTAGCACTCTGCCTCTCAGTTAAGTTGTGAACCATACAATTCCCATTTCCCGACCCAATTCCCAGTTCTCAGTCAACAGATTGTCAAAAAGTCCTTGCAGTTAACATGCTTTTGCATGGAGTAATTCTTTGTAAATTTTGCAATAGAAATAGCGAGCAATTGTGCGTACTGGGCGTAGTAATAACTTTCCCACGCTAAGTTTATCCAGTTAAGAGAAATATTAAAGTATTGCAAGCTAAATTAATAGCTGATTCAGAACTTTTTTCCGGTGGATTTTAATAATGTTAGTAACGTGTGGCAGATGCAAGAAGATTTTTGTTTGCACAGAGTAGAATGTTTATCATCCTTAGAATATCAAGATTCGGAGAAATGTGTCAGTTTTACATTGGTCTAGATAATTTACTTTATTTTAGTGTTCTCTGTTACGAAGAAAACCAAATTACCCCCTCATTTATGCTCCCAGATTCTCATGATGCTGTTCTAAGATTTAATTCTGCTCCAACACGTGGCTATGAAAAAGATGTTGGGAATAAAACAACCATGAGGATCATTAACTCTCAGGTAAGATCTTCCTTTTGTGAATTCAAGTCAATGTCACTTCTGTACAATATGACATTAAATGAATAACTTCTGAGAAAGGGTTGGGTAATCTGGGAAACAGCTAGTGATTTAACAGTCATGATGTAGAGCTGGTAGAAGTTCTCCCTTACAGGTATGTTCACACTGCTGTCAGTGTAGAGTGATTGCAGTAGTTACTCAATATCCTTGTTTCAAAGAATTGGTTTGTAAAGTGTCTCATGTGTCCTACATCTGTAAAGGCTCTGCAGGATGCCAGAGCCATCAGTACAGAAGACCTTCACCACACTGCCTCCGGGATCTTCACAAAACCTGGGCTGTGGAGATCCCAAAGCTCTTTTTTCATATTCTCCAGTTCCCCAATTATTTCCTCACTGGAAGGCAACAGAAATGGGAACTGAGTTGTCTTAATACATAACTTTAGGCAGGTCATCGTTCTTTAAAAATTCGGAATGAACCAGTGAAAAACTTCAGTGTACACTGGATATTACACGTAAGGTGAGTTTGTTCATCTGAATGGAAACAGAAAATGGGATTTTTCTGCATACGGGTGTCCACAAATTGTGCATTTGAGCTACAGTGACACCTGGTGGTTGAGAGTGGTTTTTCAGTTTTGAAGAAACTCTTGCCTGAACTCTGGTCTTGGGCAAACCAAGCCTCTTTATGAAAACAGCAAAGAATTACTGTGAAATTTTATGACATATTGAAATGGTGAGTTTACTTAGTCAACACCAGTAGTATGGTTGGCCATGTAGCGAGCTCTATACGTACTGATTCTTGCTGAATGAGAACACAATTTTCTTTTACTGTCGTTCTTATGAATTCATTTATTCTGCTGCTTCTTTGAGTGACTGTCCATGCAAAGTCCATCCTTGGTGGGTATGTTCTCTAAGTTCATGTTCTTTGCCACTGCAGAGAGGGCTATTCACTGTCATTCCCTTCACACTCGTTTTGTAGCTGTTTGTGAGGCCGCAGGACAGACTAGATCTTTGAAGTGATCTGGTTTAAATATGCCTCCTTTCTTTGGTTCAGAGGAAGAAAGCAGAAATATCTTATTCTTCGCAGGACAGACTAGATCTTTGAAGCGATCTGGTTTAAATATGCCTCCTTTTTTGGTTCAGAGGAATAAAGCAGAAATATCTTATTCTCGCTTTAGTGCTGTAATCGATGTATCAGAGAACATTGATGTTAATGTCATTTATTTAACTTTTTGCGTTTTGTTGGGATTTTTTCCTTTTCTTTGACTGTTCTCTGTTTTAATGTTAGCCAAAACATCCTGGTGCTGACCATGCCTGAACTCCTGTGCCGGTCAAGGAGGAGGGTCTAGAAAGTTTATTTAGTTGACTAGTCTCAGTAGGCTCCCTGTAGGAGAAGAGAGAAATGCCTCCAGGCAGTGATCTGAGGTTTTTTAGCTCACCAGTGGATTCAGAGAGACTAAACAGCTAAGTTAGCTGCTCTCCGCCGCTCGCGGCGGGCTGGGGTGGTCCTGCGGTATGCTCCTGCTCGGGTGGTAACAGAGGGTCCCGTGGCCTTCTCTGTTGCACTGCACATTGCTTGCTCTCCGCAAAGCCTCTCAAGAAAACAGGGCACGGCTAAAGTTCAGGCTAGGTCAGCTCACACGGCTTCCTCACAAGTGTTCGTATTCCCACCAACTTGCTGCTCCTTCGAAGAGATCAGAAGCCACCTGTGATGCTCTGGCCACCTGCTGAGAAACTGGCCTTCCCCTGTCCAGGAGTGACATCTGCACAGGCCACTTGATAAAAGTTGTTTTCCCTACCAGTGCTGAGGGTGGGTTACCCATACAGGTTTAGTGACCTTCCTTCCCTCCTTGCTGTTGAAAATTCCTGCATTCAGTTGATTAAAAGGCTGCTGTGGCCCCTCTTCTTCCCTCGTGTTCTCTGCTGTGAAAGCCTAAAGGATGTGAAGGAAGCCAGTGCAGCCACAACAGATATTGTTATTCCAGAAGAAACTCATCTCATACATATGAATGCAGACTCACTAAGAGCGAAATTTGTGTGGACAACACCTCCAAAGGACTCTTGCTTACTGAAAGGCGAGTAAGAGCTCCTTTGTGTGATAACTGTGGAACCGAGCTTTTAAAAGCTTGACCTTTTGGTCTGTTTACTCTGTACTCTCAAAAAAGGAGTTTACGTTCTCAGGCGAAAACTGTGCTGAGAAATGGAGTTGGGGATGCTGATGGCAGCACGACTAATTTTGTTCTTGTTGTAGAAGGCTGATGAAAAGTCGTTAAGCTCAAAGTTTATAGTAGGAAGAATATTGCTATGGCAACAATATTATTTTTCTAAAGAAAAATATGCATAATCAAATATGGCTCATTGGATCCTAAAGGGAAATGAAAATTAGTATGAATTTATTTGTCTGGAATGTTGATTAGTTTAACAGCTGGAGCCAAATTCACACTGTTTCAACCAATGCTGAAATCATTCAGCTCAATCTTGCCCTGAGATTGGGTGCACCAGGGATTGGAGAGATCTGGTTCAGCATGGAGGGTCCGGGAAGGGATGAGCCAACTTCCCGTGGGGTGGGAGGATCAGGCAAAGAACCAGGAGATGTGGGAGGGAGCTATATGAGAGGAGTAGATCAGAGCAATATGACAGTTACTTCAAAAATAGCCCTATCACGTGCCTGTTCCTGGAATTATCTTTCTAGGTATACCAACTTTTACAGTCGTGGTCTAATTTGCCTTTTTGGGGGTTACTTGAAATGAGACTGACTTGCTGTTGAAATGAGAAAGCAAGCAAAAAGGGGGGAGCAGCAGGCAGGGAAAGACATTGTCCTTGGGGTCTGTAGCCCTTCAAAGAAAGCTGCTCGGTGTCTAAGAAGAGGATCCTGCAGGGGGTCTGAAATACCGTAGCTTTGGTTTTCCAGTTCCGGAATACACAGTAATGTTGATATACAATTATGCAGCATCTCAAGTGGTCCCATCACATCCTTCACAGATGGAGAGTAATTCAGCGTACTGCTACTTCAAACTGTCATGAGTGCTGTTTATGGCTAAGCTCTTTTTTATATGTTTTTTTTAACAAAACAAGATGCTTAAAATCAACCAGAATTAAAGCAGAACAAACAGCAGCATGGGGAGGACTGTTTATTTTAGAGAAGGATTTTGCCATTTTTCTGGATCCCGCTTGCTTTTAACGCTGTGCAATTCTTTGCATCTGTGTTTGCAGATTCTCACCAATCCAAACCATCACTTCGTCGACAGCTCCTTGTACAAAGATGTTATCTTAGTAGCCTGGGATCCTGCCCCTTACTCTGCAAATCTCAACGTGGTAAGATGTCTGCTTGGACCTTTCTTCCCAGCCAGTGTGAAAGCACTGGAGAAAACGAACGTATTTAGTAGTGCAGTCTCCTGGTTCTCATTAGTCACAATGAACCCCAAGGTCTATCTTTATCTAAGGAGCAGGGAATGCTATTTCTGCATGAATTTGTCGAAATTGGTTTATTGGTCAAAAGCTTTTTAGTAGCCAGCACTTGTACTGGAGTGGACTGCTCCGAGATGCTAGGATAGATGGATGATGGAGTTTGATAAAATATTGCTGTTTTCACATAACAGTGAGTTTTCTGTGTGTTTGCCAAGGAGGGAACATTACTAGATTTCAGGAGGAGGTTTTATCAGGAAAGGTGAAGAATTGCATCCATTTTTTTCCCCACCTTCCCCTCTTCCTTCCCAGACAAAATACAACACCCTAATGAAAATCTCTCTTGGTGCCTTCCCCACTTCTCAGGCCTCCTCCCCACCAGTCTCCCGTTTGTGTCCACTCCCCCACAGCCATCTGTGCCCCGCCGTCCGCCCCCTCACCGCAAGCCCCCGACGTCCATCTGGTTGTCACTGGAGGGGGTCTCTGCTTTGGCTGGTGCTGCAGCTCCACTGGACCAGTTGATCTGATGGTTCTTGGCAGGGGGAGCGCAGAGCTGAGCAGGCTGCAAAGTAGAAAGTAAACCTTCATCTGTTGAATTCCCTTAGCAACAGATGCCAGAGGCTGCCTGCCTCCTACGCAGGCTGGTGTCAGCCCCTGTCACGTCCTGCCGTCAGCCTCCATCATGTGCTGCTGCTGCCTTCATCAAGAACAGGGACACTTTCAGAGGAAGGTCCACCCCAACACTTGCATCTTCTGTCAAGGATCTTTGAACCCCTTGGTTAACGCGGGCCTGTGAGGGGGAGATGGGATTGTCTTGTCCCCCTGCAGTGAATTGTTTATTGGGAGTCTCTGTATGAAGGAAAGAAACAGAATAGCCCAGAGTGAGGACTGGCTTTCTAGGAGAAGCATCCACCAGTGCAGGCTGCTTTGCTACCCTTGCTTCTGTTCTGAAGAACCCAAATGAAACTAGTTCATGTTATTGTATGTGTAGTGTTCAAAACACATTTGACACTGTAAGATGAAATAAATTCTTACTTTTTCCTTCCCAGTGGTATAAGAAACCAGACTACAATCTGTTCACTCCCTACGTACAGCATCGCAGGAAGAATCCAAACCAGCCGTTTTACATTCTTCATCCAAAGTTTATATGGCAGCTCTGGGACATCATTCAGGAGAACACTAAAGAGAAGATACAGCCCAACCCTCCTTCTTCAGGTTTTATTGGTAGGTACATCAAAGATGAGCCCAGTAGACATGTTAGATTAAAAAAAATAAAGAACTGTAAATGTGTACATTGCATGACAATCAAGTCCATACACATGTACTGTTTGTTCTAGGTGCTCTGTACAGAAACGATGACTAGCTAAAACACAAACAGTATGAGAACTAGAAAATAATTGGGTGAATTTAATGTTCTGCTTTCTTGCCCTGCACATCCATAGTATGCATACTATATTTATAAAACATACATATATCTGTGAGAAATTTGCATTATTCCATATTAATTTATCTGAGAACCTACTGAATTCTGAAGTTCTTTGTTGGGATCATAGAGCAGACAATTGAAAGCATATGGCAGATCATACAGGGAGGATGAAATCATTGACGGGCCAGGCTGCGCTCCCTGTACGGGTCAAGGAATGGGATTTCCCATCCCCTGCCATGGCTTCTAGTGCTCGGTCTGAAAGTGCCCAAAGCATCCCTCTTCTCCTTACACTTGAAGGAATAGAGTTTCACTGTATTTTTTTTGCCCTTTCTTAGTATTTCTTGGGGGAGAATCTGGCACTGTGCCCACAGTTCATACAGCACAATGATTTACCTGATGCCTAGCAGGTCCTGACCGTGAAAGTCTAAAAGATGCAAGTAGAGTAGCAAGGCTGAGTCAGGGTCTTCCTTGCTCATACTTCTAGAGACCCAGAGGGCAATAGAGCTCCAAATGCCGTCTTCCACTTTGGAATCTCCATCCTTTCCTCCTTCACGTTGTGATACTGGTCTATGTATTCGCTGCAGTCAGAAAGTGCTCTTTTTATTCTTTCTCTCTGAATCTGAAAGCGAAGATACCAGAGATTGCATCTGACATGGGAAAACCAGTTCTGAGCACTTATCTTGGGCTCTGTACGCAGTAGTGGCATCCCAGGATATTGTGGAGCCCACCAAAGGCCTTGGAGGGTGCTGAAGCTCTCGGAGGGCTGATGTAAAGATGTCTGGGAGATGCCCATCTATGACCTGAGGTGCTGGATCATGAGTGGAAAGAAGAGGTGGCCTTGTGTGTTGGGGGAGGATGGCTTGGCAGTTGGTTACTTCTTGAAGTGAGATTTTTGGAACCTGCTTGTAAAAATTCGTAAGGAGAAGACAGCTCATGTGGAATGATCTCACCAGCTGCATTCACATTTTGCAAAAGCATGTCTTGGAGTAATGAAGTTATTGATAAAAATAGGTTAACAGCTGCTGATCGTAAGAATAGTGAAGAGGATTATTGTGCTGTCAATCTGTACTTCCACCATATATAAGAAACACTTCAAAAGCTTTCTTTGAAGAAATTGAGTTAATTTCCCTATAAGAATAGAACAGTAATCTTCAACCCCAAATCTAAATGTTACTGACAAAAAATACCCTTCAAGCAGAGAAAGCTTTGAAAATACCAATCATTAAACAAGCAAAAACATTAACAGCAAAAGCTGTACAGGTAAATATACTCTGTGTGTACAGATGCAAAGTCACCTCCTTCTCCTCTACTGGGAATTTTATTTATATTGTTCTTTTCCAAAGGATATGCTTAGACATTTTGGTAATGCTATTATTAGCTTTAAGAAAACAAAGCAGTAAGACAAGCTTATTGGGAGTGATATCCACCTCATATGATAACTAGCTACGGTTCTGATAGATGCATTTTAAATATTTTATTTGGAAGAGGCTTCCTATTTTGGTAACCTTATTGAATGGATGTCTATGCATTGCACGTGTAACGTAGCGTAAACTGGGAGACAGCACAGAAGCAGCAACTGCGTATTGTCAAAGGTGAACATAAAGGGCAAGATAAGGCATAAAAAATACAATGCAGCTTGGCAGAAATCTTGAAAGTCATGTTGGACTTCAGATCGGGTATCTCTCAACAAGTCATGCAGCGAATAATCCAGTTGGAACTGAAGCTGGCAACCCCAACTGAGTGCACCTGTATGAAAGGTGTATCCTGAATGTTGAGCTTCTGCCTGATTCTTATAAAATCTGTAAAATTATTTCCTATAAAATTAATAGAAAGAATGGATAAGTGATGGCCATCATAAAATATGAGTGTCTTAATTTCACGAAGATGTGGGAAAATGGTTTATTAAGTGGCCACGCTGCTAATACCATTGTGCTCAAAACAGCTGTTTGAAGGAAGATAGGCTGTTGTTAAATAGGGAGTACGGATTTTCACAGGCAGAGGGCCCGTATCCCTAAATCTAAGCACTTTATAGCATGGACCATAGTGATTCTAATCACTTTATTAAAATAACTTACTGTAAGTGTGTGTGCAATGCTCTGCAATTAGAACAAATGCAGACTCTGTGCAAGGATCTGGTTTGTCCGTATTTCCACCGGCAGAAAGTGAGGCAGCCCTCTGTGAGCTACAGTTACTGGTGGAGGAAGAGCAGCAGTTCCTCAAATGGCTGTTACTGCCAGTAACATGGAAAAGGTAAAAAAAAAAATGGTTCTGGATCAAATGAAGCACTTCTATTTCAAGCTTTTTAACCCTCTGTAGCCCCAGTTTAGAAAGTCGGACAAATGTATAAATTAAAACATGGAAACATCAGACTATTTCCTTTCAGGAATGTTTTAGGGTAGTCTTAGACTGTTTCTTCAGTAATTACATTTTTCACCTGACAATTGTACCTACTTCTGCCGCTTAACACTATTTATAAGAAACTGAGTCTTCCCAAAGGGAGGATGTTTGGTGGAATGTGTTCTCACGGTGTTCTTCTGCAGCAGTGAGTCTGCATCCTTCAGCAGTGATTGTTGTCAGGGGAATCTTTTAACATCATTAATAGCTGTCTTAAAGTACTTAAGTCGCGATATTATTAAATCTCTTGGAAAAGGGGCCAGTGGGTCATTTGTGGGAAAGAGGTAGTTTCTCACATGCTGTGACTTCAGGGGAATGAGAGGGTGAGAAGAGGTAGGACCTGTTCCCTGGTTTCTCCACCACCAATTCTCATCTGTTGCCGGTGCCAGGCTACATGCAGACCCACATCTGACCACAACCTTTTCCGCTAAATTTGTTATTCCTTTAACGCTGTTTGCTACCTAACCTAGTGATGGGTGTAAGTTCAGGACATCATTGAAAGTAGGCTGAGCTCATTGCCTGTCAGATTGCAGCCTGTTTATTAGGTGTCACTTCTGGGGGTATACCATATTTCGGAAGGATTAACTTGACACAGACAAGTCACCCTTCGGTGTGGTATTTTCTAGCTCAAAGGCTATGAAGAGTGACCAAGAAAACACAGAGACTGTTGGTTTTTTTCTGTGGGGAAAGGTTCACCAGGGTAATCTGGGAGTTTTTTTGGCTTGTTTTCTGAGACACCAATGTGGACTTTCCCTGGCTTGTAACTTTGCCTTATGTGGCATGTCACAGCTTAGCTAATGTCACTCCTCATTATAAATTATTTACTCTTTGTCTGCCTAATCTAATCCTTAGATGAGCTTTGAGAACCGATTCTTGCATATTTTTGCATCATTTTTTGCAGCTGCCACCTTCATGCTTTTAAACAAAGCTCTGCACAGTATTCTCATCATCTTGCATTAGCATTAGGCAATTGCCATGGTGGATTTTGCAGTTAAATTTGTTGGTTCACATTTGGCTGAAAATTGGGTTTGCTAACTGAGTATTGATATATTTACATCTCATCTTGGACTTTGATCTACTCCATTTTTCTCAGAAGTGTAAGCATCCAACCACCAAATCTTGGATTTGGATTCCACTGGCAAATCCTAAATTGAAATTTCAGAAAACGTCACTGTTATTAGGGAAGGATTTGCCCTATCTTTTGGCAGCAGAAATAAATGTTACCTCTTCACTTCGTATTCATACATTTTTCACTGTGAAATATGAAGTCAGTCTTCCTCCCCTCTTCTTGAACATATCAAAGCTACTTTTTAATTGAGGCTGATGGTGTATAAATCGGCACTGTCTGTTTTTACCAGTCTGCTGTAAGAAAAGTGTTCCTTTACCCTCCTTGGTTGCCCATGTAAACAACCTAGTTCTGACCTTACATTTTTGTGATCTGAAGACCAAGGCTAAAACTGTTCCCTTGAGTTTCTCAAGAGCCGCATTCTGTGTGCATTGGATGGGACAGTACATTAGCATTCAGAAAGTTTGGGGGCTTTTTAATAATGTCTAGATTATATACAGGCTTTTTAATGAAGATTTTGCTCCTGTCCATTGTTTACTAAATGGATTTACTATGAATTCCTACTTACCATAGTCCATCAGTACACTTTGCTAGCTTACCTCTTCAGTGGTGCTTTTACTTGAAATTCACATTTATATACCTTCTTGTACCCAGCAGCTTTTGTCTTTTTACAAAGCTATTTGAAAGCTCTAACTGTGGTATTATTTTTTTTTAACTCTCAAATCAAAACATGGTCAAGGTAGATTTTTATATTTTAGGTTGTCATGTAGGTGGTAGCCTTTGCTGTGTGTTGTAGCTGTTAGTGTAACATATGAACCACTGAATCCAAAACAATAACTAAGCCCAGATTACTTTATTGTTGGGGGAAAGAAAGGCTTGTTTGAGGCTTTACAGTTGACATTACAGATTTAACAGTTATGCGTCATTAGTAGTTGATAACATTATTTTAGTCTTCATTTGCATGCATCGAGACAATAGTACAAGCAAGACTATCATTACACTGCAACATTAGCAGATCACTGTATGACTAAGAACTTACATTTAAAATGGCTTCAGAGAGCATGTTGAATATAAGAATGCAGCTGATCTCCAGCTCTGCTTAGAAAAAATACACTTGCATGAACTCAAAGAAACAATTCAACATATTAAGAGTTGCCTTTATTACTGTTATTTACTCAGCTGTTTGCCAGCAGTTGGTGAAGGAACAGAATAGTGCTTACTCTTTCCAGCTCAATTTTGTTCAAGTATTCCCACACAAATAAATAACACCTCCAAATACCTAAGCTTTAAATTCTTCTTATTCTAGAAGAATTTCTGGAATTTGAGCATCTCCTGCTTCCTGAAATACAGAGATAAAAGAGCAAACTCTCGTCTTACAGCACACCAAATCACGTTAAAAAATCTTTACTATTTTAGTGTATCACCCAAATTTGAATAGAACATTTAAAATAATACGATATTACTGGTCAGCATTTTGCAGTCTATGCTCATATTACAGAATATATTATTGTGATTAATGTACGGCTTTTTGCATTCAGCATGAAGTGACAAATATGTCATTTTCTAGGTCTACTATATAATGTGAGTATCCATACATCAAAGATGACAAGTATTGCACAATTTATTAAGTTTGGGCACAGGGCCATTTGGTGACAATTAAATTCCTTAATAAATATTTGGTTTTCTTGTAGTTAGTATTTGTCATAGTTAATGGACTAAACAGAGGTAAAAGAACCCTTTTTCAGAAACATAGTATTTTAAAAAGCCAGAGCTACTTTTACTATATGTTCCAAAGAATAACTGAGGTACATTTAGCCCACTTTCAAGGACTGACGGATTTTCCTGTGGTACCTGAAATCGAATCAAGAGAGACTGCAGAAGTAGGTTAACATATGGAAAACTATATGTTCTAAATGCTTTATGTTTATTTGTAATGCTTTCAAGTGCACAGATTATCAAACATCAACTTCCTAGTGTGTCTAGCTAAATTCTTTTCTGTAACTAAATTTGTGGTGTGTGTGAAATGAGACACATTATGAGTATAATAATCAGATTATGTGTATTTAAATGTTTTCAGCATCTCTTACATTTTGTTAAAATGATGCTGAGTTCTTGCTGAATGTTTGAATTACACTTATTATTCTAGATGCTTTCATACTGCATCTGTTGTATTCAGGTATCTTAAACTATATTTTATTTACTTGTAAACTAGAGAACATTCTTTTTAAATTAGGATGCTAACGACAAAGCCTAATTGTACTCTACAAAAAGATGCATGTTGGAAATTCAAAACCTCTTGAGTCATTAAAATTACCAAGAACAAATTGAAAAACATTTTCTCCTTTTGATTAGAATCCATAGTATATGTTCATTTGTACAAACCACCCATGCAAGGAATTTAATCTTAATTTAATTCTGGTTTAAATGTTTTCAGCGCAGATTGTAAAAGCTCAGGAGTTTATTTGTGCCAGTTGGACTGAGTTTAAACCATACCCAATACTTCCTGACACCATAGATACCTGCCAAATAGGGAAAAAAAACCCAAAACACCTTTTTAAGGATTTTGAAATACTAATATATAATATTTTGACATACATAATACTTTATTATCATCTAATATTGTACTGTTATAACAAACTTTCAGGTTGACTGTTTCTCTGACAGCCACATCATTTCTTTGGAATAATATATTTTAAAATATTCCTAAAAGAATATTCTGTGCTCACAATCCTTTTTTTGGTCCAATGCGGTATTCAGGAACATTGCCACTCAGCTATAAAACGTTCATAAAGCACACCTTTGAATGGCCTGCTATAAAACTTTTCTCCACACAGGCGGAATTATTTTACATTTTTCCATTTTCCCAATTGTAATCCAAATGGGACCTTTGAAAATCCAGCGAGGGTATTAGAATTAGAGTGGCCTATACAGAAATATCTGCAGTTGTGATTTTGAATGTATGGTTGCACCAGTCATGTTTGCCAAAGCTCAAATCATGCCAGATACCCCGACCTTTTTCCTTACTATGAAATTTAGATTGGATATTTAAGATCTAAAAGTTTTAAAGCTTAAGCCTCAGACTTGGAAGAGACCCGATCTGATGGTCATTTTTGCACCTGCTTGCTGGTTTCAGAGTAATACCTACAATATTATTTTTGCATGCTTCAGTAAACTTCCAAAAAGATTCCACAGCTCCATTTCCATCCTTGGAGATACTCAGTTCGGGCTGGAGAGGACCCCAAGCAACCTGATCTAACTTCAGAGTTGTCCCTGCTCTGAGGGGACTCTGAGCTGCCCTCAGTGTTCCCATCCAGATCTCACGGCAATGCCATCACTCAGACTGGCACTATTTCTGCTGGTTCGTACTGGAGCTTAACAGGTTCTTGACCAATCCCCTTGGCACGGTAGTAATACTGCTACTACTAGATTAATCCAATTAATCTAGTTAATCTCGTTTTTACTGAGCTTTTTTTAGGGCACACTGATGAAAAGCAGACTGTGTTGTGCCCCATGGACTTCTATCGGCATTCATTCTAAGGAGTACTTTACCCTTTCTTGATGTTTCCATGCCATAGATAGCCTGGAGGCATTCCCTTTTAGGTTTTACTTCTTAAGTGATGCATGTCCTCTGGCCTTCCCTAAATATTTTGTAATTCTCGGCTTTCACTCCTATTCCCATACCTTAATCCTTATGAGTGTAAAAAAAAGCCATCTCCCCAGCTTAATCCTTGCACATAAAATTGACTTTGGTTTATGGTCCATGGCTAGGTCAGTCAGAGAGCAGGACTCATGCCACCTAGCTCTAGATGTCTCTGGTGCAGGTCTGTATTTGTGTTAGTCAGCCTATTAGAGAAAAAAAATGGGCACCTCTTACATATGGCTGAGACCTGTGTTCCCCTCTACATCTGAAATTTTCGTCCCATGCTGGGAGTGCAGGTGGAACTCGTGCAGTACAGATATCCCTGCTGCCACTCAGGCTTCCTACAGTAACAGAAAAAACCAGGAACTTCTGGGGCATGACTTGTATGATCCATTTTTAAATGTCTACTCTGGGATGAGCAGACATGCGCTGATTCCTAAAAGTGCCCACTTTCTTCTACTGGCAGCAGAGGAGCCTGTGATACCTATCTCAGGTGTGGGTAACTGCACCCGTGGGCACAGTAGGACAAGAGGCAATGGCCTCAAGTTGCACCAGGGGAGGTTTAGATTGGATATTAGGAAGAATTTCTTCACCAAAAGGGTTGTCAGGCACTGGAAGAGGCTGCCCAGAGAAGTGGTGGAGTCCCCATCCCTGGAGGCATTTAAAAGACGTGTAGGTGTCGTGCTTAGGAACATGGTTTAGTGGTGGACTTGGCCGTGCTAGGTTTACGGTTGGATTTAAAGGTCCTTTCCAACCTAAACGGTTTTATGATTCTATGACTTGGTCAGATGAATCACACCTTGTTTTCATTTCTTCTCACAGTGCTCGTGGAAAAGCCAATTACATTATTTTTTCACGAAGCTCCAAAAACTTCTGACCTAGGATAGTGGAGGAGAAGGTGCTTGATAGCAAGAGCCAGACTCTTACTTTCAGTCTCTGCCTAGTCACTGGAGAGGAACAACATTTGCAGGGAACATTTCATCCCATCTTCAAGTAGATATCTAAAATAAGACAGATGAACTGTGCCCGAGAAATGCCTGTCCCCTGCATTGTTTATAAAGAGTGCTTTAGAACAGCTAGGTCAGAGATGAGCATGAACATCTCAGTGAGATTAATTCTGGCCAGACTGTAAGGTGTTGGGATAACGACCATCTCATCATGCTCATTAATGTCTCCTTAGGTCGTGTGTAAGCCAGTCTGTGCTGGTTTATATGTAGTAATTGTGCATTGACTGAAAACTAACTTAAGGACTGTGAGCAAAGACAAATGTTGGAAGTCTAGCATATGGAAATTCTTCACTCTGCAGGCTATCAAACAATGTGGTTTTCATTCATACTGATGCTGATGATCGTGGAGGAGTGCTGAGATACAAAACAATCTTGCAGATGATACTGAATCGGGCAGTGATGTGAAAAGTACATAGACAAAAGAAAGAAGTAGAGAGGCATGTACTCTGCGGGCAACACAGGGAAAAGAAGTAAACAAGGGACAGTTGGAAACTACAGGTTAATACGTGTGGGAGGAAACACAAAGAGATGCAGCCACAGACGAGAAACCTAGGAAGTGATAATACAGAAAGAGACTGGCAAGCAAAACAGGTTAACAGAAGCAAGATCAAGTCAATAGGCAGTCAGGTGCACACCTCTTCTTTATCTTTGAGATTGCATCCAAAACATAAAAGTTCAAATGTAATGTAAAAAATATTTTGGGGATCATGTAAGTTCCGAAAATTTATTGGTAATTTCAAAGAAATTACGAGACCACTGAAGGTAACGGGAGGAGAGAAGGGAAGATGGGGAAACTGAGTTGTGAGGTAGATGAAAATACAGGCAGCTTGGCACACGTAGACCTGCTGGACAGAGATGCCAGTAGCTCACTGCAATGTTTTTAACACCAAGCAAAGAGAGAAATTGAGTTAAAGAGTGATACTAAAAAACATGGGCTGGAACGTGACACCCATAGCCTGGGGAGCTCTGTTGGCAGCCATGTTTTAGGAACTTGAGAAAAACAAGCCAGGCATGGCATTAGAAAGTAAACAGAAGGAAAACTGAGTATGTCCTAGTACATGGACTGGTGCAAGTGTCCTCATGGTCTAAACTGCTGCTGTTCTTGTAAAGATGCTCAATTACTGGTTTTTGTGAACTTGGATTGCAGTAACAGCTCTACAACATTAGGGCTGTCCCCTGTGGAGGGGAGGTTTACATCCTGTAAGGCACAGGTCAGAAATAAACCCATTTATTCCCTATTTTAGTGAGGACTGTATTCATACAAAGAAAACAGCTTCTTTTCCAAACAGAGCTTTTTTTCTTTTTTTTTTTGGCCTTCCCCCCCTTCTACCCCTTTTTTTTTTTAATATAGTGCTATGCTGCCTTCTGGTTTTGAACAAAACAGCAGGAGCAGATCATTCCAAGGGAGAATTGGGGGTCTGTGACCGCTAAGTGGAGGGACCTACCTCCTCGGATTCATGTAGATTGAGTGCGGATCTTGTCCATAGGTGGTTGGGACGGGAGTGCTGGTTGTCGCGCACCGTTGGTCTCTTTGACTGGAGGTTGATGGTGTTAGAGGTGCTAAAAGAGAAGTCTGGCACTGACCACCACTTTTCCCAGAGTAGGGTTTGAACATTTGCCATGTGCGCCAGGCCTGGAAGTCTCAGTAGTGCTCCCATTTCCACCAGGACAGGTAAGCCTCAAGCCCAGGGACATCTCTGTATGTGGCAATCTCTCCTCGTTGTCTTAGCTCATCTTTCAGTTTGTTGACCCTAGACTTCAACACAACAATGTGCTATAAATTAGCTGTTACCCCTCAGAAACTAGCCTCTCGACTCACTGTCTTTCCTCCCTCAGAACATCATTGCCCAGAACGAGCAAAAACTTGAGTGGACTGTCAGAAATTATGGTTATTTATGAGCAGCTTAATCTGAAATCCCAAGACATGGACTGGATGGAACAAGGCAGGAAAGGCAAGGAGCTGAACTAGATAGCCCAGCTTGCCTTTAAGATTGATTCTGGAGGACATTGATCCACAGATCACTAAGAACTAAAACTTTACCACTTCTAAGTGCGCCATTAACTAATTTACAGGAAAGTCGATGATACTGCTTAAAATATTGTCATTATTGAACCACACCTGCAGTGATGTGGCCATCTTTACTGTTATTAAGGGAATTATAAGATGGTCCCAGGTTTTGTTTTTGACAGTTTTTCTATTACACAAATGGCAAGTTCCTTTATTCACTTTAAGGTTAGCTGGGTACTGTGGCAGCGAAATGAAACACGCTCTGGTTAAGGCTTGTACTTTCCGTCAGAGCCAATTTTCCTAAGACATTGCTGGTTCAGCTTTTGAAACGGGCTCCGGGCTTGGCTCTGGGTGTAGGAGAGAAGTCATTTTACTGTCTGTTTCTGGACGTGGTTCGTTATTGCACATGTTTCCACCATCCATCCTTTGATTCAGCTGGATAACGGTTACCTTGGAGTGGCAGGTGGGTTCTCCATCAGTGGAGGAAGGAGGTTGGCAGTGGAAAAGCTGACGAAAGCATTTGTAAAACTGAAACAACAAACAAACAATTCTAGACATAGTTGCTAGGCAGGCTGCAATTCAGAGCATCTCTGTAACAGCTTGGAGGCAAGGAAACACGGTTTATTAAGCTTGTACTTTTTGCTCAAATAGGGATTAAATCTTTTTTTGCCATGAATCCATGTTTCTTGCTGCTTAAGACTAAAGTTCACTTAAATTTGTAGACTTTTCCTTTGAAATTGATATGCTTAGCTTTTCTAAGACCATAGACTCTGTAAAGTGTAAAGCTGTAGAAAACCTAAAACATTTTCAGAAACTTTCATTTATGATAAAAGAAGATTTCATCACAGAAGTAATTGGTTTTCAGTTACTTCACACATCAAGCAGGGAAAAAATCATTTTGATAATCTGATGATACACAGCAGGGAGAACATAAGGTTGTTTTCATTAGCAAGCCATTGAAATCTCTGTGTTCCCAAACTGCAAACTAAACTTCAGAAAATGGCTTTGCTTAATTAACGAACCAAAATAATTTTTTATGTTAATTCATTTCACTTGTGAGATCTACCCAAAACACCTTTGATGCTTTATGATTCCAAAGCTGTTGTACAGAAAAAAAAACACAATTGCATCAGTTCTCATTTGTAAGTGTAAAGTGAGCAGAATTATACAGCTGTCTGCTCTGAGAGCTGACAGTCATATTCAACGAAGAGGGATACCAGTAGTGCAACAAGTGCTTCAATACATTTTTAATATATTTTTATTTTTTAAGTGAAATCTTAAAAAAAAAAGGTGTCCAAGGCTTACTTGGTCATCTTCCTTTCATGTGGTTATGTGAAACAGAAGAGGCTCCCAGAAGCTGTGATTGATGTGAAAGTATTGCAGTTTAGACAGTGCTGTTGATCGATATCTGACATTGGTCCCTTTGAAAATGTGCAGCCGCAACAGTAAGATTTCTCTCGTTTCAAAGCTATAAAGACCTCCTGTTAGTATGGATTTACAATTGTGCTGTAGGAAAACAAAGTTTGCCTAAGCCCACCTATCTTCCTTCTGAATCTGGTCTAGTTTTCATTTTGATGATTGGGCTACAGAGAGTAACAGTGTCTTAGGACTGCACCTAAGGTCAAAGTGAACGTTTGCCTGGCTTTAAACAGGACATTAATTTCCATATTGCCTGCCTTAGCCGCTATTGACAGTGCTGATGATAGTCTGCCATTGACATGTGGCAGGAAAAAACGGGTTGGTGTTTTGTGGATTCCTCCTTGCTGAGCAGGAGGCGGTCAGGGGCTTTTCCACTTGACAGTACGGCTCTAAGAAGTAATTCACCTTCCTCAGCTTCTCTCCGTGAGACTCTTCACAAAACTGTCAGAAGCTGTGGGCTTTTGTGCCACCAGTACATGGCTGATGTTTCTTTATATGCCCTTCTGCATGTATTTAGGCTGTCGTCTTGGTCATGCCTTTCCGCCTAGAGAGAAGCAAGTGGATGGAAAAAGTGGAATTGGTTCAATTCCAGACTAAGAAAGACCAACATGGTAATAAGGTGGAGATGTTTCAAGGAGTACACCGATACCCTAATATTGCCAAGGATCTGAATGAACCATCCAAAAGTTGTTAAGGGAAGAAATGTGGGTCATGCTGGCTCATCTTTCAACCCATTTCCCGTTGCCATGGTGTACAAGAAAGGAAAGGGCAATCAGTCAGATTCTTCATAGCCTTGAAGATTAATATGTATGTAAATATTTGCAAGATACAGATATCCGAAAGCACAGAGGAGGATAGAATGGTCATACCTGGAATTTTTTTATATGTCCTGTACATGGCAGGTCAGAGTTTAGTTGTAGAAGTGGTAGAAGTACCAAGAAATGCTCCTTAGAAACACCAAGACAACTGCTCTGGGTCTATGTGTTGTGTTCTGTATTCTGCAAGCGAATGTAAAGACCTGGTCTGTCTTGCTAAATAGCTTCAAGATTTTGATAATATACAAGAAAACCCAGAAAAGTGATCAGTGGACTCAAAAAAAGTAGCATGCAGCTGCATGAGGTCCCTGATTCTTGTGTGGGATGTTCTGAGGACAGGACAGGGTAAATGGGGGGAGGTGGGAGAGAGCACCCGTCTCACTCAAAGAGGCTGATGGTGGCTTTTTATTCTTTCCTTATGATTGTTGTCCTACCCTGTCATCTCTACAGGGATTGCAATCTTTATGTATCAGGGACAAGGGAAAGCTGCTCTAATAAAAGGAACTGTTCACTTTTAATTTTACAGAAGCAATACTTAAGGCGTGCAGCAGCAAAGGAGAGCAGGAAAGAAAAACAGACTGGATGATTGCAAGGAAATTTCTGTGAGAAAAGTGAAATCTGGGGTTCACTTTTGTTTTCATTTTTCTGCTCCAGGTATCCTCATCATGATGTCCATGTGTAACGAAGTGCACGTGTACGAATACATCCCTTCCGTCCGACAGACCGACCTGTGTCACTACCATGAACTCTACTACGATGCAGCTTGTACCTTAGGGGCTTACCACCCACTGCTCTACGAGAAGCTGTTGGTGCAGAGGATGAACAAAGGTTTGCAGGATGATCTGTATCGGAAGGGAAAAGTCATTTTGCCAGGGTTCAAAGCTGTCAAGTGCCCCGAACGAAATCATTTCCCACACTTGTAGAAGAGAGTCCTTCAGAAACAATGTGCAATAAGGTACTACTGTCGTACTATAAACAAGAAGAGAATACTTGAAAAATGTATCTTAGACCAATCTAGTCTTGAGTCTATAAATTGTAATTAAGTAGCAGGCATGAGAAATACTTCTTTTCTGAGCCTGAGTATTTATTACGCTTTGCAAATAGTTAAAGGCTTAGCTCATGAAAGGTGCAAAGGACATACTTAGGCAGAAATATAATGTGTTGTTGTGGGTGTGACTGTCAGAATTTGTCAGTGGTCTCTTGTGCCACGTATGCTAGACTGTAACTTTTTTTTTAATGAACTTATTTAACTGTCAAACCTGACATTGTGCAACAGCCGCTATTGTTCGTGTGCAGAGCAGCCACAATGCAGCGTTTCTGATGGCTCCATGGGATTTTCATACTCTCCAAGAATGAAGTAATCGCTACTCCGAGCTGTGCCATCATTGACTAGAGCAGACGTTAATTCCCGTTCGTATGCGGGCTCATTGACAGGTCTCCAACTGTACAGGGAGCCGGATGGTGGCTATGGAGTCGGTGCAGATGGAGATGGCTGTACACACAGCTAAACCACTTAAAATCCTGGATGTACTTTTGGTGCCAGACTCCCATGCTTACACTGACTGCATAGAGCAGAGGGGAAAGAGAAATGTCGGGTTTTTAAGAAAGCAACAAACATATTTGTAACCCATTCAGGAAAAAAAACTCTCCCTGGGAGGCCTATCAGGAGGGTGTGAGATGGAAACGATGCCTTTCCATGGTCTGCACAGATAAAGAAGATCCAGAGAAAGCCAAGGGAGTCTGTGCAGCACACACGCATCACACTGAAAGCAAGTGTAGAGGGAGCTCACCTTTCTGCAGCAAAGATAGCATTCAGGATTACAGACATCAGTTAGGTATTTCTTTGGGATCTGAATCAAACTCACTTGTTCGCAAGTTACTGCTGTTAAGAAAGTATAGGGAGTTTTTTGACAAAAAGAAGAGGATATCAGCATTTTTTATTTAACATTTGACAGACTGTACCCCAGAGAAGCTGTAATGCCTGCAAAAAAAGTGACTACGGATTGCATATGGAGATAATTTGATATTTTCCTTCATAACACACAATGAGAATATTCTCTAAGGCACTTCTAAAAATCTGCCTGGTTGCTTGTATAACATTATTTTCCAAGACTTCAGTTTCAGATTTTCCAAGTGTCAGGAGGTTAATGTTCTTTTTGGTTTTTGAGTGTTTTTTTTTTCCCCCACCATGACTTGTACCCTTTTTTTTAGGGTAAGTTTCAGGAACATATGTACACAAAAGCACAGCTATGTCCTACTCATGTCCATTCCGTAAAAAGGCAGACAGCTCAAAGAGGCACTGAAAAGAATAGCTGAGTCGTTGTGGTGGAAAGTATTTTGTGTGTTTTGTCTTAAGCAAAAGACTGCAAACAACATTAATGACTATTTCCTCTTCAATAGTAATGTAAGTATAATCACAAAATCCTTTTTCTCTCACTGTGCTCTGTGGGTCTGATGATTTTCCTTCCTCAAAAGTGAAGAATATATGTCTTACATAGGACTTAGCCGCCTTTTTCCATGTAGTCTCTTAATTTGGGCTTACGATCCTCTTAAGATTCCTCTTGTTGACAGAAAGTATGTCCAGATGATCTAAAAACTGTACTTCTGTGTTGTGTGGATAGTCCATATTTTATGTCCATAAATCATTTTGGTACATGTCAAAATGAATAGGTTTTACTCATATTAGCCTTAGACTCTGGCTATATTACATACTGATTTCTTTTTAATGTTATGTATGGCAGCAACTTTTCTTCTTAAAGTTAATACTGTTATTTAATCATGTGGACAATAGATAACCTACATAGAACTAACCTAGTTTTCCATATGTTTCGTACTCGATTTTCAAAACATATGAAGTCTGAACAGTGCAATCAAACATTCTCTCTCCTGTACGCTGGGTTAGCTACCACGTGCTGGTAAAGGAAGGGAGTTGATTAGCTTTGTAGGACTAGTGAATACGCTATTTTTCCATAAGCAGGAAATTCTCAAGTTCTGAAAAGAAAAAAAACGCGTATCACTGTGACTGGTCTGCAACCACTAACCTCTAACTTTGATTTTCACGAAGAAGAAAAATACTAACTGCATTACTCAGCTACCCACAGCAGGATTATGTTGTATTATTCCCTCAGTAATTTGTCAGAATAATCAACATAGCTGTTGTACAGAACAAGGCAAATTATAAACTTTCATGTAACAAATGCTAAGCATACCTACTTAGTACATCATTTAAATAACAATGCAGAACCAAGTCGGAGATGTTATCAAATGAACTGTCTATTTTTAATTTACTGGACTGTGCACACTCAAGCCCTCCCAGCAGAAATTTTTCCTTCGCTGTATCCCGATTTCTACGGCAGTCAGTGCTCCTTCCACAAGTGCAAATGTGGGTGCTGTAGCACCAGCATCTCAGAAGATGCCGCAGAGCTGTGCTGCAAATGCTTGCTTGCTCACGGAGGAGGAGGACCAACTTGTGGGACCCATCTGGAAAAAAAATAAATATCCCTGGCGTGGCTTCCCAACACTGGTTTCCACTGTGGTGTTTCACTGGTCTGCCTACTCAAACACCTTGTGGCTCCTTAAAGAGATTTTACTCCCCTACTTTGTCTTGTGCTCCTTTGGTTTTTGGCACAAGTGCAAGCATGCCTGATCTGCTAACCGAGGGCTCACCTCTGCTTGCTGCAACAGGAGAAGGGACAGAAATAAAGGGGGAACATCAGGGACCTGCAGAGATGCTCCCTTCACCACTGCTTACGCTCCATGGCATTGGCATTGCTGGCTTTTATGAGAGCCCACCGAGTATTTATGGGCATTTCCCCAGCCCTCGTGAGGGCAGAGAGATCTTGTCAAAGACTCACATTCAGTAAATTTAAAATGGTGAGGGTGTCGTAACACTGAACCATGTCTCATTTAATAATAACAACGCATGAGAGTGCTGGGTTTAGCTACATCTATTAAATGCAGACGATGTGAAAGAAAATGCATTTTCCCACCCAGATCATAGGGAGTTTTGGGAAAAAAAGATACAGGCATGGCTCCGTAGCTCTCCCGTGTGGCTGTCACACGCTAACAGAGTGGGACGGCAGCGTGGACCAGAGAGGTTTGCACAAACGTGGTCACGAGCCAAGCAAATGCCTCTGCTAGTGGACTCCTGAGGTCCCTTCACGCTTGTTGCAGGTTTGAAATTTATGGAGTTTTACTGACAAGTAGGAGTCAGTTGCCTTCAAAAGCTATCGAGCATCTTTTCTGAGCGCTGGTGCTGTGGACAACAGTTGCACTTTGCCGAAACAAACCAGAAACACAGCAGCAGCTTAAGGAAACGTGCTGCCTTTATGCTGAATTTCATTTTGCTCTTTTTTTCCACTGTGAATTCTGTAGCTTTTCTGACTTGTGGTGCTCTATCATTTTATGCAGTCAGCCTTTGGATGGTTAAATCAAGGTATTCTTCTGTTTATTCAAGAAAAAAATATGAAAGATTTTGAAAAAGTAATTGTTCCATTCCTTTATAGTTTTAAAGGCTACTTGAGCATAAACTTACAGCTCAGTCAGTCTTTCCTTGGATTGAACTACTGCATCTTCTTTTTTTTTACCTTGCTGTGCAGTTTTATGCTATTAAAATGCTGGTAAAATCAGTGAAATTACCATGATATAAGAAATATGTACCTCTGGAGAGAGAGAGAGGGCTGATCTACACACTGTAATCTACACTTTCTCTGTACAAATTTAACTAAATCATTGCACGTCTTTGGTCAGGACACTTTTTCTTTGGTGAAAACATCCAAATTCCGAACTTGTTGCTGTAGATGTCTTGCCAAAGTCAGGAAAACCGAGACAGGTTTTTTCTTAAATGAAGACAAAAGTGTCTGCACTCAATGGTTGCACAGACTGAACACGGTCGTTTTAGAGACGGACTGAATTAAACAGGAGTTCAAAACACATGCAGACCAATCCAGTCCACAGTGGGGTTTTTCTTTTGCATTTCCTTTTTCTTCAGCAGTTTTTAAGGATGGAAAATGCCATTTGGGCAGTGACAGAGATGTACCGTGAAAGGAATATTAAATGCATTGACTGCAAAAATAAATGGCGACTCTTTTTCCCTTCATGCTCTCTAAAGCTGATGCGTATTGAATAAAGGAAATTGGTTTTTGAAGTAGGTAATTCAGGAGACTGTCATTAGAAAGCACCTGAATCTTTCCTGGGAGCTATCCTCTCACACACAAGGAGGATACCTGATTTAACTGTTTGAAATTTAAAGTAGCCCATGTCTGGGCATACCTGCATCATTAAATGAATTTTGACACTGCAAATTTCTTCTCTCTGGTTTAGTGATCAGAGTTTTGTTCTTGAAATAAGAGTTGTGTGTAAAAGCCTTACATTTATTCATATCATCTCATCACTCTTATAATATGTAGTCATTGAACTATTCAAATATAGACTGTGTACTTTTTTAATAGCTTTGAGAATTATTTTGTACGATGATTTTTTTAAATGAATGTGTGCTCTAATAACAAAACTTAAGATTTTACAGGAGTCACATTTTTAAGCAGTGTTTGTATACATTTTAACACTTTTTATATTTTCTATTATGATTTTGTATATTTTTATGTATGCACAGTGTACAGATTTTTTCCTGTAAATAAAACATTTCTTTTCCTTTGTTTAGGAGTGCTGGTCTTTTCATATTGCATTGAGGGAATGAGACTGAACTGCAGATGGAACAAAACAGGGAAGGTGCCTGTCGGTTCTGCCCACAATTGCAATGAAATCTCAGATGGAAACGGACAGATAGGCTGACAAGTAGCTTTCACAGTAAACTACAGAAAAGAGGCAAATATCATAAAGCTTTATTCTGAAATGAACGTGTCTACCCGAGCAGGTGCTCTAGGATTGCCCTGGCAGAATATACCATACTGCTCGATGTTCAGCTGTAAAGTTTTTGGGATAGTCAAGCCCTCTAAGGAGGTCACGCTCTGATGACTTGATGCTGTACTCAAAATGCTGGTAAACTTCAGCTCAATGGCTGTGCCACCCATTCAAGGAATCCAGCGTCATGTTTGAAAGAATAAGAGCAGACTTTTTTATCAATTAACAATTAAAATGAAAAACAGCTTACCAAAGGGAAAACATAACTTGCCATTCAGTCTGTGATGAAATACCATGTAATTTAACCACTCCAAGTCTGCTTACATCCATTAAATGTGAGGCATTCTGCTGCTTTTGGTAGTCTTTGAACTACGCAGTGGCTGGAGTTGGGCTGATGGAGGTGACAGTCACTGTTTTCATCCCCAGGAGTCACTGTGAGTCCGTGCCAACAAAATGCTAGTTACACATTAGTGGAACGGTAACAGTTGGATTGCTGTCGCGTAAACTCCTGGCAGGCAGTAATCATCCAGCGCCTCCTGGCAGGCAGTGTTGAGGGGCTAATTACTATATGTCACGAGACGCAGGTAACACCTCTCAGAAAAGCAGAACAATGAGCTACACTGAGGGATAAACTGAACACTGGGATGCATGAACGAAGCAACTCATTGATGCTTTCAAATCCATCAACTTTGCTTTTACTGTGGGTTTTTTTTTTTCATTTAAAACCACCACCAACAAAACGCGATCACTGTATTCCATCTGATAAAATGCTCGGTCATGTTCATTGCCTACAACCTGAGACGATATTCTTGTCTCACCCATACAAACCAGTATCTCAGTATGAGAAATACGAGGACAAACTTTTTCATTGGGCATGTAGCAATAGGACAAGGTGTAATGGTTTTAAACGAGAGGGTAGATTTAGACTAGATACAAGGAAGAAATTCTTCACCATGAGGGTGGTGAGGCAGTGGCAGAGGTTGCCCAGAGAAGCTCTGGATGACCCATCGCTGGAAACATTCAGGGTCAGGTTGGATGGGGCTTTGAGCAACCTGATCGAGTTGAAGATGTCCCTGCTCATTGCAGGGGGGGTGGATTAGATGATAGCCTTTAAAGGTCCCTTCCAACCCAAATGATTCTATGATTCTATAAGAATAGCTAGACAAGTGAGCAAGGTGCCAGTCTTTTGCTATAATCACACCTGCCACCTTCTTCCCCAGGAAACCACACCTGCAGCAATGATTAAGTAGTGACTGACTGTGGGACTACTTCATCAACCAGTCTGAACAGTCCATGAACACTTCTGGTTTGGTTGGACTCCCAGCTCTCTTAGCATCTTGGATCTTTGCAGGGTGACAAGTGGATAATTTGATTACTCCATCAGAATAGCATGGATTTATCTGCTGCACCCCAAAACCTACCAATGTCCACCCCATACATATCTCTTTCCATATTTTTAATATGTAGATTCTAGTTTCTTACAGTGCTAAGTTACTCTAGATAGAGCACTTCAAAGAAATTACTGCACTTTTGTGGGAGTTAAGTACAGCCTGACCGCTGAGTTTCATGCCTTGATAGACAAGGCAAGTCAGAAGTGCATGCTGTGTTCTTTCTTTTTCCTACAAATATGCTAATGTTCAAGTAAATGCTTATTATGATTGATGGAAATGCTAACAATATATTGAAATGACAGGGAACTAATTGAAATGCAGTAATATAGTGGGGTTTTTTCCACTGGAGGCAGAGTAGACACCAGAAACCTGGCAGCGCAAGTAGGCTATGACAAATCACAGGGGAAGCCATTGCTGGTGTCATTGCTGGATTCTTAAAAATTGTAGAAGTAAAGAAAAGGGTCCAGGGGAAGGAACGAGGAGAGACAAGGAATGATGAAGCACAGCAAGGAAGGAGAAAGAAACAGGTGGAAAGATGTACCGTACCAGATGGAAAGGCAGAACTGCTGCCTTTTCTTAATCGTCACTTAACCAGTTTTGGCTGTTTGTTTTCTTATTTTTTTCTGCACATTTGGAGAGGAACCCAACTCATCTGTTGGTGCTCATCTTGCTGCTGTCAGGTTTAGTGTGCTGGGGTGTGATCTTAAAGCGATGAACTACGCTAGAGTTAAGAACAGTAATTGACTTCTGCTGAGGCTCAGCTTCTTTGTAAACACACGAATCCCACAAATTAAACTGAGAAAAGACTAACAGGGTACACTGCTACGCTCTGAACAACCTCCTCCCTGTGCTTATAGTCATCTGTAGGATAACTGAAATAAGAAAACCCATTTCCTCTGGTGACCTGTCTCTGCACATAGACAAGCACGAATCAAATACCCTCTTGGTTACAGGATGCTGACAGATAAGGGATAATTAGTGTAGCAACAACTCCTTATATACTTGTGAGAGGACTCCAGAAACCCGGAGGGGTTGAGGAGGACAGCCAATAGACATCACAGCTGCCTTCATTTTATGGAAGCAGCCAGAGGGAAAAATTGCTGCCAGTGCTCTGTCGGCTGCTGTTAATTGCCTTGCTCCCAGACAGTCGTCTGAGTGCAACTGAGCTTCCTGATTAAAATATTTTGGTGGCCCACCTTCTAAACTGGGTTTTTTTTCCACCCTCGGTCCTGCAGTGCTGGTGCAGGTGGTGTACGGTTGCTGCCATGGCCAGCAGGCATGTCTCCTGTGCAGGTGAGGTCCTCGGAAGGGAAAATGGAAGAGGTTTGGGGGTTTCCAGATTGTTTTCTATAAAACTAAAAGACTTTTTTTGTCTTTTAAGCATAGTTCAGTCATTCTTTTAGCAGTTCAAGGAAGCCTAACATGAACATGCCTCAAGAAGCTAGAGTTCATGACTTGTGAGTTGTCTGATGTTTTGAGTGGCATTCCCGATCCAAAGTACCTACACCTTCGATTAAGACAGGGACACCAGGAAGAATTTTTGGCAAGTTAAGGCAATAAACATGAGATGTATCTCTTGTGCAAGCTAGAAGTGCCTGAGGTCTACCCCTAGGCCCAGCCTTGCTGCCCATGAGGTATGTGAGCCCGGAGGCTCACATAAGGTGCTCTACCCTGAGCAAATGGAGGATGGATGTATGGGCAGATGACCAGGAAGGAAAGGTGGGGAAAGTTCTGCTCTGGGCCCGTTTCTGAGCCTGCTTTTTCAGAAAAGAGGACAGGAGGATTTGCTGAAGCTTTGTACTGGATCAAGCAACGTTATTTTTCTTCCCTAGCAATATTCCTCTCTGGAGGTGTTGGGCTGTTTTTCAGTTACCTTCAGTGCTTGTTTTCTTCCACACAAATGCAATTATAAGCTATCTAACGGACCTAATTTAGACTCTACAAATGCATGGGGCTGAATGTAGTTACCAGGCCATTAGGCATTTTAATGACAGCTGAAGTATCCCAAGAACAGTAGAGATGAGAAGAAAACAAATCAATAAGGTGTTACCAAAATAATACTAAGTTGTTCCACGGTGGAAGTGCAGGGAAGACAACAAAACCAAAAGAGTATATACCAATGTCTGAGAAATATTACCTTATTTTCATGGATATAGCATACTATTCAGATAATCCTTGAGCATTTAAAAGTACTCTTTTTAGGTAAGTCCTCAGGAAATACGCTCTCTCAAAAAAGGCGAAGAAAGTGAAAGATCAAAGCTGCAGGGATCATAAACTGGGGATAGTTATTTTGTTAGAAGAAACAGAGGAAACTTTTCTTTACCAATACTTCAATGTAACCAGCACGGCTGGTGAACTTCAAAGGGATTGCTTGTGCACATGAAAGCACAACATGAACAACGCTACCACGGCTTCAATGCACGTTTGTTTAAGACAGCACTGCTGCTTTCAGCAGGGTTTAGCACTGCAGGAAAAGACCAGTTGTCATATTTTGCTCACACGTGCTCTTCCTTGGCCTTAAATAGAGCTACTAAAACCCATACACTATACAAAAGGGCTAGCATATGTGAAGTTAATTCTTCCTACCTAAAAGAAACTTAAGAAGAGTTTCCTAAAGCAATGTGAGGAACAAGAAGAGGCAAAGAACTTCAGTGAATAGCAACAAAATGGATCCTGCCTCTCTTTCCTATTCCCATTTCATTAAGTCAGAATTGTTTAGGGCTTTGCAGTGTGATTGATGGATCCTGACTGACAGAGGCAGCAGCAAACTTACCAGTCCCTACAGTAACATTTTACTTCGTGAGGAGAAATGAAGGGTCTGTTACTACTGTAACATGGGATGAGTGATTCCAGATCATTTTGAAATAAATCCCATTTTGCTGAAAGTTCAAAGCATAACAACAAGAAGTATTTTGACACTTGAAAAATGTATGTCTTTATTTAGTCATAGTCAATATGCTGTTCTGCCTACCCAGTTTCTTCTTGAATTTTCAGTTCATCACCCATGGACTCTGGATCAGCCCACAAGGATTAAAAGAAAGACTCCAGCTGACTGTGATGGGTTTATGCTGACATATTCCTGCCCCAATTCTGCTATGACTAAAGTACATTAATAAATACCTGTAGAAATGTGATCGTATTGTGTTCTGGTTTTTGCTGTGGGTTATGAGGTGCCTATCCTTGGCTACGTGTGTAAGGCAGGTTTAAGGAAAACAGTTCTTCCAGATGTTCCTTACAGAGTTTCACTGAGGCTGAGACCAAGAACACTGCACAAGGAAATCCAAAGCCTTATTTTCATGAGGTTATTTTTGTAGTATGATACCACTGGTGATCTTCCCTTGTGATTTACTCAGGGTCTCTTTGCTTGGGGGGGGGGGTCACTGTCTTACATTCTGCTAACACTCACACACACAAAACCTTCAGCAGCTTTTGGGCATTTTATCTACTGAGTCTTCCTCGGCACTATCTTTCACTCTGCCTCTGGCTAAAACACAGGTTCTCAGGAGCCCCCCCCTTCCCCCAGATTCCCATACCACCTGCCCTGTTGATACAGCTGCTGTTGTCCAAAATCATCTTTCCATCCATTGCCATGAACGACATACTGGAGGTGCTCTGATATGGGAATGCTGGAAGAACCTTTTAATTACTGGATTCGCATCCTGCTGCCGGATGAGGGCTCTTGTTGCAGAGATCACACTGTTCCTCAGGCAATGAGAGCTGCAGTGTGGTAAGTGGTGGGCATAAGGGATGGGGAACCAAGTCTTTCCAGTGTTTTATCTTTATCTTGGTTTCCAGCCGATTAGGTATTGATTTCACCCAAGGCAGAATTAGAAATTACTGAGGGTGGTTTGGTTTGTGATGATTGTGTTTTGGTAGCAGTTGTTTGGTTTTATGCAACGACAGAACCGATTGGGTTGAGAAATCAGAATTTCTGTTGTGACAGAATTTTTAATTCTTCTACAATTTCTTTCTTATCTTGGACAAAACCAAAAGAAATCATCAAAAAATTCCAGACAAAACCTTGGGCTGTCCAAATACCCAGTTACAGGTAGATGCCTCCAGGGAATTACAGTTCAGCTTCATTCTGCCTGTTCCCCTATAAACACGATCTCTGGGCTGGGCAGCGTTTCACTGCATGTCCTCCCCTACCTGAGCCACCACTGCTCCTGCCCTGGTCCGTGGGGGATGCGGTCTGGTAAGGGAGCTTGATCTGCCTGGGGGAAGGACACTGTTTTTCATTGAAGATACCTTTTACAGGAATCAAGGTGTAGAGGCTTAGGCATGGAGATCTGGCCTGAAATGGGATGTTTTTTTCATTTTTTTTCCCTGCTGAATTAACAGCTTCTAATTTTGCAGAAACCACATTTTCGACTGAGAAAATGCTTTAATGGAAAATTGGCCAACAAGCTACAAAATTGCCTGTTTTTTGTTTTACAACTCACACAAAAATCCCTTGATTTTTGACATTGGTCACCACTGAGAGAGAAAACAGTAAAGATGAAAAGGAAGACGAGTTAATACGTTTTTGATTAACCTCTGAATCCTACTTGTCGTGTATTCCTATTGGCCTAAAACCAGCATACACAGAAGTCTTATAAAGCCCTGGATGAGTTGTAAGGTCTTCAGTATGTATTTCCCCTAAAGGGATAAAATATTACATCTGAAGTAGGGTCATCCATAAAGTACTCGGCATATAACAGTTGTACCCTATATAATGGACCCCTGCATATTTCCATACATCCATTTCTGAAAATCTGGTCCTAATTTAGATAAAGGGATTTAAGAGGTCACTGTAGAACTGATGTTCTTGTTTTCAGTTCAGATTCTGAGGATAACAATAATCAAGAGAGTTAAGCACTGCAAAGATGACAGAAACAAGAAATAACTCCTAATGCATTGAAGTGTTGGTCCTCCCCTAACATCCAATAAACTCCTAAGAAGTTGTTTCCCAGAGGAAATACACAGTCCCAAGCATGAATATCAAAAGGGTTATAATTTCAATAATTTTTTTATTTGAATTTTTCATAATTTCAGAAAGCTTAAAGAGTTATTACAAGGGAAAAACAGAAGAGGAAAGCACTATGAAGCCAACGTGTCATTCACCGCAGTGTTGCTTCTGCTGCCGTATGCCCATGCCGCAAGAGTGGCCCATTGCCTACACAGCAAGGGAATGCAACTAATGAAAGACAGGACCTTCGCAAGGCTGCGTTTGCTATGACTACACATTAGTGATGGCAACTGCGCATCATCTTGGTCACAGGCATTTGCACAGTATCAAGAGCACTGACTACTTTTGAGCATGAGATTATGTATAGCAAACAGTAGTACTCAAGATGTTTGTAATTGTGTTTAGATTTGACATCAGTAGGACAGGATAGAATTGAATAGTTCCAGTTAAAAGGGACCTACAATGATCATCTAGTCCGACTGCTTCACCACTTCAGGGCTCACCAAAAGTTAAAGTATGTTGTTAAGGGCATTGCCCAAATGTCTCTTAAACACCAACAGGCTTGGGGCATCGACCACCTCCCCAGGAAGCCTGTCCCAGGGTTTGACCGCACTCTCGGTAAAGAAATGCTTCCTAATACCTAGTCTGATCCTCCCCGTGTGCAGCTTTGAACCATTCTCACGTGTCCTGTCACTGAATACCAGGGAGAAGAGATGAGCAACAATGAAGAGCCTAGGTCACTGGAGGAAATGAAAAAAATTAAAAGTGGTTCAGCCGAGCAATATGGCGACACAAGGTGATCTGTTTGCGGTGTCTCAGCACGAAGAGAAGACAACTATCAAAGAAGCAAGGCTCTTTGAGTAAAACAGGAATAAAGGTTTATAAACTGGCTACAAATAAATTTAGTTTGAAAGCAGTTACTGTACGAAACAGCAGAGGAACCAAGCTCTGCAACAGCTTCTACTTCAAAAGACAAGGAACGTCAAATTTGTTTTCATTTGAACACTGTCAAATTTCTGAATTGCATTGAATGATGCACTTTATAATGAAAAGCAATTTATTCTAATGAATTGCGGGTCCAGTATAATTTTATGTTGTATTTTCCATACAGTGGCAACCATTATTTCCTTGAGTACGGCAGCTTTTTTGCCCTGAAGGAAGAAGGAGATCATGATTAAACCATAACGTTCTACAGATTTGAATTAGACTTGCCATGCAAGTTCATGAGGTTTTGAGCAGTAATCTAACCTCTGATCCTCAAATTTCTCCTGCTGTAAAACTAAGATGATGATTATTATTTGCATCACAAGGATACTGAGGATTAAATCAATTAACAATACTTGTTTAGAGGAGATTACATAAATGCCGAAAAATATTCTCTGACTAGGAAATCTCATTTTGTTTTTCTCTCCATCCACCTAATCTGAAGTGATTATTGCTTGAATTGTTAGCTGGATACATGACTGCAAAGATGTATCTGGCAGACACAGCAAACTCTGAGAAGTAACGTCAACTGACACAAAATGTACAAAAACATCCTGCTCTGGATAAAATTTTAGTATTACGCCACTGTCACATCACTACAGATTATTCAGTGATTGAACAGCAGAGGAAAATAAGAGGTTCTATTACCTCCAGGGTTACACCTACTTTTCCAAATCTTTTTCATCGGCTGAATTTGATTGTCCTCATAAAGCAACTAAATCCTTTGTTTATATAATCTGTTGCATTGCATTAGAGATTGTGTTTTCTTCAGCTGACCTATGCCTGCATTCAGCTTTGAAATGGTAAGTTGCAGCAGATACATAGCAGGAGTCCTACCTGTAAAATGGGGATATATCACAGCAAAGCAGAAGCATTAGAATTAAAAGGGGGAATTCTGAAGCTAAATTAATGCGTGACCTTAGCCAGACCAAGGTATGGACTAAAATTCAGTCTGATCCTTGGCATTGCAGAAGATCACTGCAACAGAAGATCCCGTAACAGCCGTTCAGTGTGGCTTGGCAATGCTGTTTTGAAGAGCAGCACAAGTTCAGTCCACCTGTAGATCCTGTACGCCTTTGTAGGACCTTAACTGTCCACAACAAACTTGGAAATCGGTTCAGAAAAAGATACCAAAATGTCAAGTGCTTTCACCCAACTTTTAGATCACAGTGAAGTAAGGGCAAGTGTGAAACAGCACAGTCTTTAATACCTTATCCCTTTTTTTCCTGCATTTCTCTTAGCACTGGCGGAGCTCTTGACCATCCAGACTCTCCCCTGAGGACAGATGTACATGTGAAGGCGGCAAAGAAACACCGCTTTGGTTGGGTTTCTGCTGGTGTGTACTTGCAAGAACAAACAGGATACCAAGGGGCCTTGCTTATAAGAATCCTAACACCTTCTTTTTTAGCAGTGAATATACTACATTTCTTGATTCTGTAGTAAGCTCTGGATACTGGAAACTTCTATTTATCTCTCAATCTACCCTGCAGATTTAATGTTACAGGTGGAAGTGTATGAAAAGTAGCTGAATGTAAATGATGTCCTGAAGCTCCCCACACAACTATAGTCTGACCATGATAGGCAAGTGCAAACAATTTGACTGAAGCTGCTTTCCCTGTACTGGAGAAAAGTTGAGATGTATACCCCTACAAATTCTTTGAATCCTTAAACAGCTTGTTGCTTTATTGCCTTTTGGATAGTGATAATGATTTTAGAGGTCAAGTCTTTTCCTACAGATATTTCCCTGCTAGCCCTCAAATAGACACCAATGTTAATCTCGTGTCATTCAATCACTGCAGTTAACTCTGATTTCCCTGACTCTGCCAGAGTGACTATGACCCTGTCTATTGACCAGCATCACCTGCAAGGTTGTCAGGAAACAGTTGAGGCAATGGTCTCTCTTGTCTAAGCTAATCTCAATGAAAATGCACTAGGGCGGATTTCTGAATGTCTGTCTTGTGCTGAGGACCCCAGAGCTGAAGGCAGTGCTGCAGGGGGGGGTCTCACCAGAGCAGGGTAGAGGGGGAGATTCACCTCCCTCGACCTGCTGATCGTGGTGCTTGTTATGCAGCCCAGAATACAGTTGGCTTTCTGGGCTGCAAGCACACATGGCTGGTCATGTCCAGCTTTTCATCCAGCAGTACCCCCAAGTCCTCCGCAGGGTTGCTCTCAATCCGTTTATTCCCCATTCTGTATTGGTACTGGTGATTGCCCAAACCAGGTGCAGGACCTTGTGCTTGGCCTTGTTGAACTTCATAACATTCACACAGGCCCACTCCTCAATGCTGTCAAGGTCCCTCTGGATGGCATCCCTTCCCTCAAGGATATCAATGGCACCACTCAGCTTGGTGTCATCTGAGGGTGCACTCAATCCCCCTATGTCTTTGATGAAGATATCAAATAGTGTTGGTCCCACTACGGACCCTTCAGTGATCCTCCCTCTCTCTTTCTGCACTACTTGGCACTTCAGATTTGACCTCAGCTTCGCTCTCTTTGGAGTCTCCTCTTTTCACCTTCTTTCAGAAATGTCCGCTTTCTTTTGCAGAGTGGATACGGACTACAAAAGCAGCCCATTGTCTTTGCTACAAACCCTACTCATTGTATTTTCCCCTAGGTGTTCTGATCCCGTCATTTCCCTTGTCTAATGTGGAGGTCTCTTCCCACCTCTGTGAAGCCCCATGTCTCATGGGCTATGAGAAGAGCGATATAGGAAGGGACATCAACATATCAGATGCTGTTTAAAATCATATATAAAGTAAAGAGATATTGCTACCCTTCACTTTCTGTGTCTTCCAGAAAGGAATCTCTTTTAACTGGATGTCATTTCCATTACTACATTCCCTAGCCATAAGCTGCACATTATTATATAGTCTAACCCACATGTGCTTATCCTGTGTTTGTGTTCATTCAGGTGTATTAGTTTCCAACAACTGTAATATTTTCCTTGCATGAGAGATGGCCTGGCTGCCTGCTTCCTACTTTTTCTGTGGGTCTGAATGATCAACTCCTAAACTCTTCTGTGATGTTGAAGCCAGTCCAGCCCCCAGAGAGCATCCACACGGCAGGCAGGACAAGCCTGAGCTCATGTCTACATGCTCAGACAGGCTGTACCAAGGATGTAGCCTGGGGTAGCGTGAGGGCTGGCTGGAGCTCCTTGGGACCCAAGTTAAATGCCCAGGTTATTTACCTAAACTGATCTTTTTGTCGTGAGCTGCGAGAGAAATTCCTAAAGTAATGTGAACTCACCGTGTGAAATGCAGTTATACCTTATGACAGCAGCAAAGGTGCCCTTGAGACCTTTCTTCTCTTTGCCCCTCAACTTTAAAAAGTCATAACACTGCATGTTGGGAGAGAAATAAAGTCAAAACATTTCTGAACTGTACTATGGTATTGTACTTAGTGTAGAGTATTCTGCACTAAGAGATCATTTTGACTTGGCCCATTTTCAACTTAAGTTCTCGAGTGTGCCATTCTATTTGAACAAAATATCTTGCCATTTCCAGATGACTGAGAAGGTAACGCAGCATCACTTCTTTATGTTGACTATTATTTATTCAAAGTCAGCCCAGTTACCAGTGAAGAGATGAGAAAACAGATCATGAGTATTAACACCTACATGAATTTTAATGAAAAATTATAACAACTTCTCATAATAAATCTTATGGAAAGCTCACGAACCACTAGAAGGTCGTGAACTAAACAAACAGAGTCTCTTTTCAGGATTTAATAGGTGTGTTCCAATTTATGCATAAAATGAGGTTTGTCACATTGTCCCTGCATTGTATCTTATCTTTCCGGATCTGTAGTTTTGTGTTGTCATGCAGCTAAAATATCTTAGTTTTCCAAGTGGAGAAAAAAAAACAAACAACAAACAACAAAACCGGCATTAACTCATCCACATGTTCCTGCAGCTTTAAAAATGAAACATTACCTTTTACTGGAACTACTGAAAACTGCACAATACCACATGAAGATTGCCTGTGAAAATTCAGCTCTTACACAGCCAGTTGAGAAATGTTAAGCGTTGGGTATTTTTTTTTATGGCTAGTATGATGTGTAGCTCTGTTTCCCAAAGCGCATATGCATTTCTCCCTGCTCGACTGCATAAGGTAAGACCAAGAAGGACTGGAAAAGGTTGCTAGAAAACTGCACATATAAGGCATAGACAGATTACCGTTAAAGAAAGGACTCCTTGTTCCTTGTCTGGCAGCAGGGAAGTTCTACCAAGGCCCTGGAAGAGGGGTCTGGCATCGACGCCCCGGGTGGGAGGTGGGTGCTGGTGGTACAGCTCCCCGGGGACCACCGCAGTGTGCCCCGGTCTGACGTGTGCTCTGAGTCAGCACCACTTCCCTGGGTGATGCATTATCAGGCATCCCAACGTAGCAAAACAATACGAAAATGCCTTTCTTTTTGCTCACAGTTCTAACCTGCTGGGGAAATTCCACATCCCTGCTGGATTAACTCCTGTTTGTTGCATATCAGACTCCAACACTGTTCCCCTACTTCTTCACAGCCTCTCCGTAGAGGCTCTCAGCTTGGACCCAGGCACCTATTTTACCTGGTGTACATGAATAATGAAGATAAATCTGAAGACAATTCAACCTGTGAGCGGTCTCATTGCAGCAACAGGGCTGTGTGCCTCAGGAAGCGCTCACTTGTGAGAAGCACAGTTGCACACGCCGGGTCCAGGTCTCACTGAGGAACACTCTTTAAGCACATTATTATTATTTGACTCCACTAGCAAAAAAAAAAAAAAAAAAATCTTTGTAGTTGGCTTAGTTTGTTCATTCTTTCTATTTAATTTCTCCCAGCCCCCTGCCTCCCCCATACATGATAAATTTGAAAAGGTCACACTACTCGTTATTTTGAAGTAAGTATGTATATTCTTTTCAGCATCACTTCTCCAAATCCTTGGGGAAATTGACAGGGTCAGCTTGTATGTTTAAAAGCGCAATGATTTTAATAGAAGACGACAGAGAGAAGAAATCAAACCACTAATCAGGGACTTCTACTCACACCTAACACATCCCTTCCCTCACACTCTCCCCCTCCTGACTTCTGCTCAGAGGCACTTTCTGACACCAGAAATAGCACATTGCTGACTCCAGGGTTTGGCTGGGCTTTTTTCCCAATTGTAGTCTGCAAAACAGAATTAGATGTGCTAGCCTGAGTTTCAGTAGTCCAGGGAGCCTTAGGTGTGCTACCCGAGTGACTAAATTGTGGAAATAATTAGTCAGAAGCCCATGAGCTGCAGTGGAGCAAGGCTATTTTACATCAACAAAGGTTGTGACTTATAATCTGATCAGTGGTTTCCAAGTGATTGGTTCTGTAGATCTCTGAGTGATACAGGTTTACCTTGACTTAAGTTTGGCTGCCAGTAACAATGCATCAAATTCCTATTTTCTCTGAGTGCTAATCTGAAACTGTGTGAAATAGTCAGTGCAGATTCACTCAATCTCACTGTTGTCTCATCCATAACCATGCCCTCTCAAGTGCTCGTTATTCAAATCTTGACTCCTGTATCAATAAAAAATGAACTTCTGATATATAAGATAAGGTTAACCTCAAAAACTGCCACACCATTATGTTATCCAGCTAATGATCCCTGGTTCTCAGTGCAGTACATCCTCACGTAGAGTTACACCAGCCAGAAAGCTTTTCCACGTCAGGGTTCCTCTGCCATTCTATGGAATACAAGAGAGCAAGATGCCCACAACGATCACCTCCTCAACAGCAAGCCCATGGCTACAGGGAAAGTCCATATCTCTTGGGTGAATGCTTAACACCACCTCGCACGTAACACGTGAGAGAGCGGGTTTCTATCATCACCACGCAGTCCAAGGAAGGTAGCTGAAGCCGTCATTACAAATCTGTTTGGGGTGGCTGCATGGGTGGAAGTTTGGAGAGAGACAAGTTGAACTTGACAGGGAGCTGTGATGGGAATAAAAGACACTACAAGAGGTAAGAGAAGATGAAACAGAAAATCTGCACCACTACGTTAACTGTATAGCCATAAAGGACTGATGCACTGAAAGCCTAAGCACGCTGACCCTGCCCAGCTTGCCCCGGCAGTGCCAACCCAGCCGACACGGTACTTGGCTGTGTGTGGCATTTTGGGGGGTCTACCCGTCAGGGAGAGCGGCCCCAGGCACACTTGGTTGTACTGCCAAGGGGCAAAAGAGCCATCCATAGCGAGAGAACAGGGAAAACGGAGTCTCCTTCTCTAGCGTCTCCTCTAGCTTCCCCCCATACATCCCTCGGTCTCAGGCAGTTTAGTGCTTTACAGCTTTGCCAACGAAGCTTAATGTCCACCTGGTGTGATGTTATCAGCCAGCAAGAGCTCAGCTTAAACGCTGCATCTCTGTCTTCCTGGAGGAGAGCAGAGCAAAGAGGAGAGCATCGTGCTCCGTGCCCTCCCACCTGAGGAAGTCCCTGTGGCTGGAAATAAATTCACCATTTTCCTCAGCGTTTTATCGCCTCAGGTCAGTGCAGAAGGCAACAGCAAAGACAAAACTTTTTCTCTGAGGTTCCTGGACCATGAAAGTGACTCAGGGCCTGCTTGAGAGTTAATTTAAAGGTGTCCTCTGCAGGATGAGTTTTAAGGCCAGCTCAGAGGTTAATGGTTCCACGATATTCCACGTTGATTTACGATAGATGGAAGCTTAACGCCACAGTTGCAGTCAACCAATGCCGTTTTGCAAACTTCAAGGTAAGTCCCAAAGCAAAAAAGTTACTTATACACAGAGAACTAAACACGAAGCTGTATGTTCTCGGTGTATTTATAAGATGCAGGAGTAAACAGCCTACTGTGGCATCTCAATAGCTGAAAAGAGAGGGCTGTGAAAAATGCAGGCCAGATAATTTCTGTGTTGGGAGGCACCAGCCTCCTGTGATAATTCTCAGCTAAGACGAAGCTCAGAAAAGCTGCGTGCCGGTAAGAAGACAGCTTTTCCTGAGGTGTTAAGTTTACAAAAAAGAATAAGATCAACTACAGAGTAGCTGAGGTGCCGGGAACACGGGTGACGCATCGGATGAGGGTGTTACTGCTGTTCCTGTTCTGAAAGGAAGGGGAACAGATGGAGGGATGCGTTTCACCCTTTTTGAGTGAAGCTCATTCCTCACTGTCAGATAAAACCAATTATTTTTACTGTTAATACATAGTGGCACAGCAGATGAGAGCTGCAGATTAATGCCAGGCATTAGCTCTTATTTTGGTTTGGTATTTTGGTACTTTTTGGTACTTTTGGTACTTTTTTTCAATACATTGAAAAGTATTTACCCCAAATGTGACCAAGCTCCTTTTCAGGAGTGATTTTTGTCTTGATTTCTGCAACAATCAGGAAGCTAACTGTGGAAAAAACCCCAACCTATACAGCGACTTCCAGCTGGCAACTAAAGATTCACCCTCCAAGACTGATTGGACTTTGTCCTCTTGTCTTTTTTGTTAAATGGTGGCAGCTGTGGAACAGTAGGCAGTGGGAAACAACTGAAACATTCTCAGTGTTCAAAGAGAGAAACCTAACACATCGATCTCGCATGTGACTGGAGACTAAGGAAGGATATTTAAGAAGCTGTTTCCAGTTCCCTGCCATGGTGCTCCCAAATTTTGGTGCACAGCCTTTTCAGTTCCTGCTGCTAAGAAACAGCCTGCCTGGCCTCAAAACTGTCCTAACAGATCTCCCCCCTTGTAGACTGATCGTCCCACACCGATCTTTCCTTATAAGAGATACAAACTGGATCAAAAGTAAACCCCATACTGAGAAGCAAGTTAAGCATTCAGAACTACTACCTTTGTAGCTGAAAGAGGCAGCTGCTGCGAAGTAAGAGTGATTTTAGACAGCTCGCTAGCATTCCTGTGATGTGCAAGCACCCTGGTTTTATTCTTGCTCATCAACTTTTCCTAAACCGTGAGCCTTTGCTTTATGATTCGGCACACCCACAGCAGTGTGACTGTCTCATAAGCCTTTGATGCTGTGGAATACACAGTTCTCAATAACTGCTTGCAGCACTTTGAGAATATAAAAACAGCCTTAATTGTGTGTATATCTGTGGCTGCCAGGTTGTCAGCACAGGTAATTGTGCATGTGATTATGTTCTTGAGACATATGGAGGCACCCAAGGCTCTATACTGAGTTCATGTGGTTTAGGACTCGCATCGTTCCCCTGGCTTCCATACTGTTGCTACTTGGGATGTGCTTCGGGTGTAAAGGCAATGCCAAAACGTACTTGCGACCACTGTTACAGCCTGCTCCAGCCATGACAGCACAGTCAGAGGATCTCATGGAAGTCAAGGACCTCAGTCAAAGTGCTCAGAGAATCAAGAAGCAAGACAGATGCTGCTGTTGAGAAGTTTCCATAAGAATTGTAAAAGGTAAGGGGAAGGAGAAAAAGTTACTATTTTGTTTCAGCATTAGCACTTCACAAATGGACCTGCCCATCTTTTTCAACGTCAGCTCAAACTAGACTTTGGAAATGAAATCCTGGCCTTGGGGAAGGCAATAGTACCTTTTCCTTCTGATTTCAGGGAGGTTTTATGGCTTGCCTGAGATCTTCCCCTGAAACTCCAGGAGCAGATTCATTCCTTGTTTAAGATATTTAGGTTAGATGAACTGGACCAAGAATGACCTCAGGCTGTGGCAAAACTGGATTATATTTGGCTGTTACATTCAACTTTTCCCTTGTCTAGGCTCCATAATAACATCATGCTGCTGTTGATAAATACTAAGGGCAGGGTCCAGCATACACTGAACAAGAAAGGATAAAGGGGATTTATCTGCTTTATAATGGTGTCATAGACATAATGAAGAAAGGAGATTGAGAACAACCTCTAATACCTAATGCGGTAAAAAAACTAGGGCGTTTTCACAAACTATGCATATTTTCCAAATTCCTTGCTGCAAAAAACTTTTAAAACTTCCAGATCTGCCATTATCAAACTTCAGAATCACAGTTGTCAACACAGAAACTTTAGAAAGTTCACTTTTGTGTACTGAAAATGCCATTTACAGGAACACGGGACCTGAACTGGATCTAGGCATTTTAGAAATGTTAGAATTGGCCCTCGTCCTCATGAGACAAAACTCATTATCTATTTTGGCATGTAGCTGAAATGGGAATTTAACAGGAAGGATGCAAAAGTCCACAAAAACTGCAATTGCAACGACTGTTTCTTTTCAAGAGGATCTGTAATGAAAATGGTATTTGCAAATGGTCTCCTCCTTCATATTGTTTTCAAGGTCATGAAGTCTCTTCCTCTTCTTGTCCCTTTTTTCTTCCCATTTCCCCCCCGCCAGATGTTTGAGTATTCTTCTTGTAAATAGATGCCAATACCTTTGGCAACTAACTCCGCAGCATACAAATTACCACCCAGTGTGCCCTCAGAAGAACACAAGCAATTTCAGTAAGCAAATGTTTATCTGTTCTTCTTATCTAGCAATTGTGTTGATTGCAAACACTTCCACCCCAAGACTCCAGTAACATCGTCTGGACAAGCCTTGAATGTCCTACTTGTAAGGACACATCTATAGGACTGGTAGTCACAGCCATCAAGAATGCCTGACAGTCCCTGAAGAAAATACAATTTACAAATAATATATGTCTTACCTGCTTATTCATAAGTATGTAGATAATGGGATTGCAAACAGTGCTGCTTTTTGCTAGGATGGAAGGTATGATGCTTGCAACTGGAGTCACCACACCCGGCTTACCAAATGTTGCAAGTAATGCTATAACCCCGTAGGGAATCCAGCACACGAGATAGCAGATAACCGTAGTGATCACCATGAACAGTACGTGGTATTCTCTTTTGCGGGCAGCGTTCTTGTGGATTTTTCCAACCTAGAGGAAGGTGAAAAAAGATAGAATTTAAGAAGCTGAGCTGTTGGATTGATTGCTTTAACAACCTGGCACTACTGAAAATAACTGTACAATTATACAAAATGCTATACCTGAGAAGCAACTGGAGATGAACCAGCTATTAAGGACTAGATGCTAACTTTGTCACTCTTCTGCCTTTGCTCCAACATCCCCTGGGACTCTGGTTTATGCTGGCCTGGTGTAGTGTTGGCAATGGTCACACTCGGAGTAGGACACGAGAGAAGCCTTGCAAACAACACTTTGTGAAATTTTGAGTGGTGGGATTCAGCCTTTCTAGACTATTTCTTCCAGGTATTTTACCATTTTGATAAAAGAGCCTCACTCCTGATAATCATCAATACCAGTTTTTTGTGCTCTTAAAAAAGCATGCCAAGCACTGACATAGTTCAGCTATTGTAGTGGGATTTTGGGGTAAAGGAGTAGAACTGGGTAAACAGGAAGCGCAGATTTAAACGATCTGCTTCAAAGTGATGGTACAACAGCCCATCTTCCTATCATGAATTTACCAGTAGCTACAGTCTGTGGGCAAACCCAGCTCTTGCTATGGAAGTATTATAGTCTGTGCTTCAAAATGTACTCTCCTTTGACCTGTTCTGGACAGAAGCATCATGTCCTTTTGGAGTCTAGAGCTCTCAGATGGAGGTTAAACATTAAAATAACAGCCAATTTTGATTTTTAAGTTTTGGTGTGAATGCATTTTTCTGCGGACAGCTACAGGACGCTTTTCCAGTGTGTTTGCACCGCTGAGTGCACTGGTGATAACTGTGAGGAACGAGCTTTATTCCCTA
>NW_009595173.1:13865-33293 GCF_000690535.1 Cariama cristata | reverse complement strand
GAACGCACATTCGGTGCTATGTACAAGCATTACTTATAGGCAAGCTTCCCATGCAGTAGCTCTGTAAGACGGCCGTTAAGTTTGATCCCAAGCCCATGGAAGTCAGCACAAGATTGGGTGGGGTACAGATCAGGTTTGGGCACTTAGCCTCATTTTGTAGGGATTATGAAAAAGTTCTCAGGAAACATTCAGAAAGATTAACTCCAAAATAGCAAGGCTGGTCTCCCTAAGCATCTCTGCAGCCAACAAAGAAAAGCAAACTTGCAAGGAGGAAGGAGGGTAATTTTGGAGCCAGTCTCTCTCCACCAGCTCTAGATGGAGCCTCAGCACACTGCTCTCCCATGGTTATGGTTAATTCCTCAACTTCCCCGCAGCGTGTGTTTAGCAAACCCAGATGTGCCAGCAGGATTTCAGGAAGTATTCAAATGTCTAAACTATATCGATTGAGTCTTGTACTCAGCCAAATGTAATTTATGTCCACTTTATGGTCTTTTTGCTGCCTGAATGTGGTATTTGAGAGTAAACTGCACCCAAGGGAACTAAGCCCCTGTAAAGCTACCAACATAAGTAAGCAAAAAGGCAGCTCCCTGGAACGCAATGCATCCAAACTTTACCTAAGGAAAAAAAGAAGTTTGAAATGAATGGACTTAAGCTGATGCAGGAGAACACTGATGTGCACGACTCCGTAAATTAACAGAACACAGTTAAAGGTGGAAGCCACTAATCACCCCAGTCAAATGTCATCTGCTGTTGCCTGGTGCACGACTTGTACGTGCTAATGCAGTGGAAATAGCCAGAGCTTTACCCACCTCTTGTGGTGTGGTGCTTTTGCATAACATAGGTGTTTACGTATCAGACTGTGACTTAAAAACATATAGAGTGACTGCGTAAGTACATATGGAAGGCAAAACAATATGGTGATGCTGTTTGGTTTTAGTTAATTATGATTCTAGCCTTCTAGAGTGGTTGGTTCTAGCTGGAGTTTCAGTTGAAATGTCCCTGTTGAAAGTAAATAAAACACACACAAGCTTTGCCAAAAAATAACAAGTATTTTTCCTGTCTAGTCTTTTAATGATTTTCTGCAAAAAGGCAATTACAAAATAAAATCCATCCTTTCTGACAACACTGGGGATAATTCCTTTTTTTTGCAATAACAGAAATTGTTTATCTCATAATTACTTTAGCTTGAAAAAAGGCTTAATAATAGATAATGGTCCAATCCTGTATTACTTATTTGAACTAAATTTTTCATGACTAATAGGAATTTTCTCTGACTGAAGAATCCAGGATCCCACGGTAGCTGCAGCTATGTAACAAGTTTAATATTAATCGAGGAACACAAAGCCCCAGCTATCCACAGCATCCACAGAAAAAAGATCTTCAGGAAAGGCAGAGGCATCAGTCAGCACATTTTCCCTCTGTGTTTAGATAATATCTCTGTCTTGACGAGTTTGCAAGAGTTTACCCTCTGCACAGATAAAATATAGATTATAAATAAGGGAAGGAAAGATGTGTAAAAGTGAAGTGACTATGGGTGTGATTTTGGTATGTATCCTTCTACTTTCACATCTTTAGCTTGTTTCCTTAGGAAGAGCAGCCTGTGTTGTCACTGAGCCTGTGTCAATGTGTTAATAAATCTCTCTGTCTGTTGGTACCAATATCTTCTTGTAAATTTGATGGAGATTTTGAAACTTATTACGTGGACAGAGGTCTTTGACACTGAGTTCTTCACATGTCACTAGAGCAGAAGGATCCTTATTAATGTTCTCATTAAGAAGAAAATGCAATGTGAAACAAACTCAAATTAGACACCAGAGAATCCACTCTAGTTTAGATTCTGTTTCAATTTTGTTCATATTTTTTTCCTCTCATCTTCCTCTTCTGATAATTAAAAAGGAGAAAGCTCTGATCACAGCTGTTCCTGAAACAGGACATTCTTAATGTGTCCCCAGTATCTATTAAGGGTGACCTTCCGCTGCAGTGTTCCATAATTGAGTTTAAAAACTCATTTGTCATGAGACAAACCTATTGGAAAGCAAACTCAGTTAGCTGTCATGCTCACAGAGTCCTTCACTTCCATGTTTACACCAATGTAGCCAATTGTTTTCATTTTTATGTGCCTCATAATTCCATAATATGATTTACTGAGAGTCCAGATCCTGGGAAGAAGCAAATTAAAACTTTAGATATTTTTGAAAGTACTTTTTTTTTTTTCCACCAGAAGTACATTTTTATTCCCATTGTTGCAGAGAGGAGATTAAAAGTACAGAATTGCAGTAAGAAATGCAAGCAATGGACCAGAAGTGAGGAAGGATCATAAAGTATGTCCTTCTTTAATGGTTCTAAATCCCAGGTGATCTGGATGTCCTAGCTTTCCAGAGGGGACAAGGACGGTAAGATGAGTCCAAAAGACAAATGATCTCTAGGCATCCCTGGCAATGAACCCCAAATGGACTTGGTTCTTCTCTCTATTTTTATTTAACGTCCAGAGTTGCTGTAGCTGTTAACTATGTCTTATGCTTAAGTAATTCATCTGCTTCCTCAGTGTAAGTAATCTTACTTCTTCTTGGTGTTCTGGCTGGCAGTAAATTGCAGGACACGCGAGGTGGTAGAGTCGAGCTTGCACAGCCAAAGGGATGGGAGATGAGTGGTATCGCCTGGTGCCTCTGAGGATGCTGCCGGGCTGCTGCGTGGTTGCCCTCCCCTGGCCTTGTCCCACATGCTGGGAAGCAGCTGAACTGTGTGATCTTCTTCGCTACGCTCCTTCTGTCTCTCCAAGCCACTTCAGCCCCAATACGGTTGTTTTGATAGCGGTGAAGGCAAGCAGCAGAGTCTCAGTGGTTGTGGTATCACCCTGGTACGGTCTGGTATACACTAACCATGCAAGAAATGCCAGAGGATTTCAAGAAGTGGTAGACTGCTCTGTAGGAAGTGCCCCCAGAGTTTTGTTTTGGAAACCACGTACCATATCGTGGTTTCATTGCCTTTGCAGCCTATCTTTAGAAGGTGTTATCTTTAAAAATTCTCTGTTTGTAGGTGCTGGAAAGTCTCCAGCAAAATATAGCCTAGGTTGACGTAACCTACAGAATGATTACGGTTTTGCAGGTGAAAAAGAGTAGGTAATTTAACATTAAAAAGATTCTATTTCTTATTTTGAAGCCACTGGACAATTTAATGCAATTGCTACACTACATTTTCAGTAGTCAAATGGAAGTGCCTCCCAGACACACCTAGTGTCTGGACAGCCAGCCGACAGAAGAGCATCAGACAGTGATGAGAAAAAATACATTCAAATAATGTTCTAGAATAGCTGAGCTTGTAAAATCCAATCTAAATGTGCACATATAGGATATATATAATATATCCTATATTATATATAGGCACCCACCCACGGGCAAGCTGGGTTTTATATATATACATATATAAGGCAAGGGAGCTGGGCTAAAGTGAGCTATTAAGAAGAGGAAGCTTCCATGGTGAAGATCTAACCTGATTGTTTTCATTCAAGTCCCCTGTGTTTTCTTTTTTGCATTTACCCTAGTCTCTCCCGCTTACTTAATGCACCTATGTGCTTTCCCTCGTAAAGCATTTCCTTCGTATTTTAACAGTTCCCAGTCATTTTCAGCTGTGAACATCTTGAAAGGTTATGGAGAATATATGGCATCCCATCCATCTAACCACTAGATGGAGAGACTATACAGTAAGAATCCAGCATCCAGAGTCACTTCACGTAGGGGACATGTACATCATAGCACATTAAAAATCAGGGGGGCTGCTTATGTGTTCTGTCCTTCAAGTCTGTTTCTCCAGCTTTTAGTAAGATGGAAAATAATGTCAATTATTATACCATGTGCATCTAAATAGTGGATGCTCTAACTGTCCTTTACCTAGCCCACTCTAAACAAGCAATATGGAAACAGGGTACAAAGTGCCTTTTTTTAAATCATGGCTGATGCATCATTCCTGGACCTATCTTCGTACATTTTACACTCAAATAACCATGTTTTCTTCACTACTTCAGAACTGCCCAGTAAAGAGAAGGCTATTTGTGAGCAGCAGTGTTTGTTACCAACCTTTTTAAGTGTCAGTTACAAGTACTTTTTTTGACATGATCAAATATTCAACAGTACTACCAAAACCAGAGACAAATGAAATATTCATAATCATCTGAGGGAAGTCTGCCAATCTTTGAACATTTAGTCTACTACAGCTTCTTGAAATGAACAGAAGGTTCATCGAAATGAACAGAAGCAGCTAGATTTTTTAATGCAAAAGCTGCAGAAGAGGAAAAAGCTGGCAAAAGATCATTCTTCCTCTTTCATGAACCAATCAAATAAGACAGTCTTCTCTGTTATGTTTCTAACAAGAGAAAATTAGAAATGCTCTCCATTTATTGGTATGAATAACCCTTTACCAAACCTAGGAGTGTCTCAAACTAGGCAGTGACTCAAATATCAGTTATAACGAGCTTTCTCCTCTCCCATCTCTATGGATTTGGTCCTCAAGCAAAAACAAGGAAAAAAGCCTCCCCCAAACCACTCCAAAGCATGAAAAGCTCTAAAGAGCTGTAGGAAATGGAAGCTCCAAGTAATCTGCTTTTCAGTGTGAACTACCCCAGAACTGGTACATTATGGATTAATACTAAGACTGATGAAATACTTTGTTTGTTGTTTAAGACAGATAATAATGGGAAAAGAGGGCTCACTGGCTTAAAAATAAATGCCTTCTTTATCAGCATTTAGGTGGCTAAGTTCAAAACAAGAGTGAACACTGAAGAGAGGTATAGTCTCTGTGGAAACAGGGACTAAACAGGAACATCTGCTTCAGGTCATCTTAGAAACCAATGGGCCCTGACTCTACAAAGCATTTACACTTACATGTTCACTGCCTGAACTGAGATTTAAGCATGCACATGAGCACTTTGCTCAGCTGGGGCCACATAATGAATTAATGGCAACAAATAGAGAAGGAGGAAGCCATAAAATCACACAAGGGGCTTTACAGTTAATTATTTTAATGTCACTATTAAGTTTAGGAATTGAAGTCCATAGGAAGGATATTTTATCAGCTGAAGTCTGGCTTTATTGGGAATTTTTGTTATTGAAATGGGAATAGTCATCTTAATGCCTCAAGGTGAAGCGAAGCTATGCTTTAAATACAGAACTTTTGGCTTTGTACACTGCCCTTGAAGCATAACGGCTGTTGCTGCTAATACCAGTGAAGTTCTGTTGTGGACTTAGGGAACGCTATAATCCTCTTAGTTGCAGGAATTCTTTCACTTCACTAGCTAAAGGGCTTTTAGCAGCAATTTGACTTGGAGAGTGAACACATTCCCGTGCGCTAAACAAGCAGCTCATGGTGTCACTTCCATCATATATGACTCGTGTTTTATCCTGACCTTCTTTCCTCACTGTGGATTTTCTAGCACCAGTGTGCACGAGAACATGAAAGGTGTATGACACGCAGCTGTCGCTTGGTTTCCATTAACAGTTTGGTTTTAGAAAGAGAAGTACGCTAGATACTCCTATCTTCCCCAAGTGGGGGGGCTCTCTTTCTTCTCTATAGCTACAGGCGTACCCAGCAAGGACAACGGCTACAAAAACATGAGCGTGGGCTTCCCATGCCCTGAGTTGGCAGGACACAAGCCAATTCCAGTGCAAGAGCTGAGCACACATGACATTTGGCCATGAGTAACGAGCTCAGCCTGTCCGTGAGTCAGTCTGTGCCCTGGGCTTAGCCCCAGCCTAACACAGACACAAGAGGTCCGCAGCCACCTTGCATCTCACCAACCTGGACTACAGGCAAAGCGTGCCTACCCCTAGACAGACAGACCAACCGACCTGAGCGGCTGCCCCAGCACCTGGGGTTGCTGTTTCTGGTATGGGAAGTACAGGGCTGGGAGAAGTGGTCTGCCTCCGTCACCCTATAAGGAGCCCACACCAAACAACTGTCTCATGCAAGGGGACTGACTCATTGAACAGTCCAAAGGTACGACAGCAACAAGTAAAGCAATTTGGAAATGTTAAAACCCATGTCCCATAAAGAAAAAAAGTGCTTCTGAGTTGGAACAGAATCGCCATAACACTGAAGAGCCACCCAGCCCTGGCAGCTCATTTAAGCAGATATATCGTATATGATGATACGCACTCCCCAAAAACGTTATTTGTGTCTTTGTCGTTCAGTAATTGTGGGACTGCACTGAGTTGCTATTTGCAATACTGGCAGTGATACTTCTATGGCACTTACCTGCCTGAAACAAATCAAAGATGTGTAGAAAATAAGATATGTGGAAAATGGAAACTGAAAGGGCAGTGAAGTGTGTTTGCTATCTGGAAGACATAGCTAGTTGAAAAAAAGAGGGGATACAAGAAGCATCAAATGGTATGTCCAAAGTTATTTAAACTCTAATTAATTTTCTATCAAAAAGATGATCAAAATAAACTGTCTTCTATAAAATATTAAGGTTGTTGGAGTTTCATGTGTCTAACATGACTTATCCAATTTTATGAATTCCCTAGATAGTTTAGGAGACTGTAATAGATAGTAAGCCATTCCCTTGAAGCCATCAGGTCTAATCTTCCCAAACCGATAGCAATCACAAACTGTATTACTTGCTTGCATTTGATTGCTTATCCAAGTCCAGTTCTAGTGAGCATATTATAACTGGCCTTGACTCACACCAACTGGCATCCCTATCAATGGGCTCAGGAAGAACACGTCAGCCTGAATTAGCCTAAAACCAGATTATATCCTATGGATGATAAAGAAACTTCAAAGCTTTAAAGGCAGGATTGACTACTCTGCTTCCAGCATGCGCTACAAAGAGGATGAGTCTTCCTTGATCAAGGAACACACCTATTTTGGCCTGAAAAAACACTGAGCCAAAGCTGGCTCTGGTTCTGGGCGTCGTGAAAGGTGCAGTGGCCCCTACGTAGTGGTTAGCATTGAAAGTTTAGACCCTTGGAAGAACTGAAAGTTGATGGGCTCTCTCTGATAGCGAATACCAGTTGTTTTTTTCTGGTCCTTTCATTCAAAGTAGCTGAAAGTCAGTCCCAGACCATAGGTAGTGTTGCAGTTACCTAGATGTAGGTATATCTGCACCTTTTTCAGGGAGGAAGGAGGTTTCGGTACATATTCTGGTGGTCAAAAGCCAGAATCCTTTCTGACCTGGTGCTGAGCATCCAGACTGCCACTGTCAGGCACCTGGCAGCAAGAACTACAAGGTTTCATTCAAAGTAGCTGAAAGTCAGTCCCAGACCATAGGTAGTGTTGCAGTTACCTAGATGTAGGTATATCTGCACCTTTTTCAGGGAGGAAGGAGGTTTCGGTACATATTCTGGTGGTCAAAAGCCAGAATCCTTTCTGACCTGGTGCTGAGCATCCAGACTGCCACTGTCAGGCACTTGGCAGCAAGAACTACAAGGCTTGAGCAGATCCACTGTCCTCCTTTTGACTGCAGAAGCCTGGAAGACTAATGTGGCCTAATCTTTATGTGGCTAAGGTTATGCAAACTGAATCTTACCCAGAAAAGAGCAGGAAGGGGATAGAGAGGCAGCTGCTCCTATTCCCGTTGCATAGTACGCAGTAAACCTAGGATTTTACACTAGTATATGTCCAGAAAGTGATAACATTGCTGAAACAAGTATTAAAAAAAGAGAAAATTAAGTGTGTTTCAGGGGCATAGGAGGAAAATTAGAGACTCGATGAAAGACTGATGCTGGATAGGCTCTGGGGAACTAAGCTTGTTGGTGTCCAGATTGATCTGTCCCATGGCCAGAGGACTTTCATGGTAAGACATATCAACAAGAGTGTAGGCTGCTTTTATTGTAATGGTGCGGAGGAGGTATTTCAAAAAACAGTAGGTCTTGTTGCACAGTTGAATTAAACCAGAGTTAGGTGATAAAAGCGATGTTTTGTCAACAAATACAACACAGAGTCCTGAAGGAGATTCAGTAGCTGTTGAACCAAGTCAGGACTGAGAATGACCCTATATCCATGGCACGTAATACTGGGTTCATCTGTAAGGGCGAAACTGAGGAATTCCACCTTGGGGAGGAAAAAACTGAAGGTCTGAAGGATACTCTCCAATAACAGAATAAAAATGCAGCTAGTTTTGTAAAGATAACATGTAAGAATATTACTACATACGTTGCTGCTTAGCAACACAACTTGCTGTTATAAAGGTGGAAGGTGCTGAGACCACTTTCAGAAAATCAAGCCAGTAATTTAGTTTGACCTCTCTTTTTGAAAAGCTTGCCAACAAATTGTATCTTTAACAGATTTACTTTTCCAATAACTAATTTCTGGTTTGGGATGGTTTTTTTGTTTAATTAACTTTTGCAATGGCTTTGTCTGACCAACTGCTCAGTTGAAGTTAAGGGAAAGAAAAAATGAAAACATATTTCTGTTTTCTAAAGCTGACTTCAGTGTATTTTGCATTGAAGAATTTCTGGAGCAGAAGGGGAAAATATCAGACATTAATTCATCCTTGGTTTCCGCGTACTTTCTTCCAGAGACAGCACCACACAGAACGTATATCTGCAAAATCACTAATATGGTTGAACTCTTCAAAAAGAGCTGAACTGACAGGTGTAAAATTTCTTTCCACATTTCAAAGTTACTACTTGATGCTAAGCAATAAAATGCTATCATCTACATAGGAAATGGAGTGCACGTTGGCTCGCGTCTAAAGGAAAAGTGTTTTCAATCAAATGTGACAAAAAATAATGCTTCGAAAGGCTGGAACGCTGATAGAGCTGAAGCAGGAAATAACAGTCTGTGTGTCGTAATTGGCAAGGACGATAAATACAAGAGTCAAAGTAAATGTCAGCTGAGATTGGAAAACTTATTCAGCTGGAATCAGAACACATTAAAACCTTCTCCCCACCCCTCAGGTGCGTTTGCAGTTTGGTTTATGACCTCTCCCTTCTCACTGAAAAAGGCAGTGTATGTATGAATGTATATATGTATTTGTATATATGTAAAAAAAGTACACACACCACATACGGAATATGCTATATATATGTAACTATACACTATACATGATATACACACACACTATACATTATCTAATATACACACATGCATACATATGTCCATAATTGTGTGAAAAGTCTTACACGGGAGTCACCCAAGGTTGAAGAAAGCCACGACGCAAGTGTGACTCACTGCCCTCTTCGCCTCTTGAATTAGATTAACAACAACCTTTTCTACACTAAATGCCAGTACTTCCTCTGAATCTGGGGCGTGAATTTTTTAAAAAAAGTGTCAGGAAAATGTTTTCCCTAAAAATGGAGCTTGGGTATTCCCCTAGATCCATTTTTGCATATATGTATAAAGCTCTCGCTCGATTTAACACTACTTTTCACCAGGCTAGCACATGGGGGTGAGAACTCGAGCTTTGCTTTCCTTTGGATTGGTAGCTGCTCTCCTCGCCGTGAAATTCAATGCTAAAATCTCCCAGGCACCAGCAGTCTTTCAGCACCTAACCACAATTACCCCTTTTCCTGGGAAGACATCAAGTTTTCCCACACTTGACTGTGGGATCCCCTCCCACCCCCCTGAAAATTTCAACTGACACGTAAGATAAAGCAAGGCGTCATTAAGGACACACGGGTATGCCTTTGACGTGTACCTATTTATATTTAAATAAGCCTAATATCTGTGCTCGATCTGCCTGTCAAATTCTGTAGACTCTACACAGAATATAAATCCAAAGTGGTTTCAAAGCTCTCGTCTCATTGGTATCTTTAAAAATAAAGCAATTATGCCGAAACAGGCCTGAAAGCGTTCTCCATACCCATGACAGACCCTTCCCCTCGAATTATTACACACTCATCATGCCACAGGTGTATTCAGTGAAAAACAAACCAAACCAAACCCCAGCCCTGCAAAGCCTGGAAGTTTTCAATCCCTCTCCTCTCAGCAGGAGTCTCGACACCCTCCTGAATTTTAATCTCATTCTACAGCACATCATCCTTTTTTCAACACAGAATGACAAGTAGGAGAGAGAAATTCACGTAAACTGCTAAATTAGATGAATTACGTTTACGCAGTAAGACTGAAGCTCAGGTATACAGATTTTTTTCTTTTCCTTGGGAGATTGTGTACCCAGGATTGTGTTGCACCTGAAGAAGTCAGGTCTCTCGAGCCCTCATTCTGATATGCTAGAGAGGGTAAACAAGGGGAAATTGGCTTCGTGAGTTGTACCCAGCCTGGGTGTTCATAAACGTTTATCTTAGTTCACAGAAAATGAGGATAAATTCCTTTTCTGTAGCTTGTGCATTACAGACAGTTCTCCATAAATTATGTATCATTTTAAGACTTCCAGTTAGGAAACTTAAACTGTCGTAAAGTTTCATATTTGTTGTAGATTACTAAAAAGGCAAGATAAGCAGAACCAAACTGTTACAATTTTATGAGTTCAACACATTACCCTGTAAGGCAGTCTTTGCACAGCAATTTGTGCTTGTGATTAAACACAAAATAATGCACGACGACACAAGACTGAAGCCCACACTAAATACTCCGTAACGCTCCCCCCAGACCCCCTACCCATTAGATGTGTCTCCAAGAGCATGGTGTGCATACAAATACAAAACGGTCCCACCGCCTGCCAGGCACAGCTCAGCTGCAAGCACAGGGACAGCATGGTGAGGAGGTACTTGGTTTTTAAGAGAGTTCGGGTTATGCAGTACATTACAAATATTCCCCTGCATCTGGTCAGTTTGCACAAGCTGATGCTATATTGGATATATGTATAGGGGTGGCAGAATTGCATGTATAGAGATGGCCCCAAACCTGTTTATTAGTAATAAAGATGGTACAGGTATAACAAACATGGAAAAGTAGTTTTCAGTTCTTGATTTATTATTCATGAAGAGGCTCCTACACAAGTAAAACAAATCTACGTTATTAAACCCCCCTGTTAAACTACTAATTGTTCCTGCCTTGTGAGTTCAGAATCTCTATCTTCAGTGGCCATTCTAAATAACCAGAGTACGAGGCACTTTGGCTGATTTTTAGATCTACCTAGAGCAAATACAGTTATTAAAAAAAAAAACCCACAGTAATTCCTTTTCCTAGTTAAAAGTTTAGTTTCTGTCCCCACAAAATAAAAAGCTCATACTAGAATTGGGATATTCACAATATTAGACAAAAGACTTGATACTACAAGGGGAAGATAGCCTAAAAACTGTAAGGAACAGATCAGGGAATAGGTAAGAAAGAATATGTGGTTAGACATGGAGGAAGTAACATCCATTCTCTACTGCTTATGATGTGGCCTCTTCTAGTGGTTCCTCCATAGAGGTTTTCCTAGTCTGATGCTACAGGCTCTGCTTTTGTAATGCTGCCCTTCCCAATGGCATTTGCACCCTTGTAGGAGAACCATCACAGCTTCAGTTTGGGAACATCTACTCTATCCCTCCAACACTACTTTGAGGATCACCTCTATGAAGCACCATTCTTCTTCACATCAGGGCCCACCAAAAAGGGAAGGTAACATGCCTGTTAAACCTCTCCATCTGAATAAACACACGCTGCCAGAAACCTTCTCTAAGAGGGGAGAATCCTGTTCACTGTGGGCAGCCAGCCATCGCTCCACATGCAAACAAATTGTAGGAAATTGTGGGTGGGAGTGACTTATCCAAGCCTGCAACCCTCATGATCATCATGCCTTCACAAAGGCAAGCTTCGCTTTTTGCAGAGATCCATAAACTTCAACAGCTTTTACAGGATTTTTAAGACATGCCGCTCCCAAAAGGGACAAGAGGCCACCAGAAAAACAGGTGTAAATGATGATTTTGAAGGTGTCAGGTATAGCGCAAGGCAGCTGGAGGGCAGCAATATGACATGGAAAGAAAGGGATCAAAAAAACAAGTCCTGGAGTGTCAAATCTAAAAGCAGTGACCAGAGTCTACCCATGCCCAGTCGACTTGGAGACATGTGAGATCCAGCATTTGTATCTTCTTACCATAGGCTTGTGATACACAGTACGACAGGGGCAAAACCACACTATGGCTCCTACAAAATACAGGAAAGATGGGAAGCTGGATTTTAAATACTATTCCTTGTTAGAATTACGAACAAGACCAACAAAAACAAGATGCTTTCTTGTATGGGTCAAAACATTGTAGTTTTCCAAATGCTTACAACTTAAAAGGATGGGCTTGCTGACAGACTTTCATATTCTACCCCAAATATCCTCTCTGATGGTGTCTGTGGAAGCAACAATGCAAGAAAACTTGTAAGTTATAGATACATATGGGTGAGGGGAGATATAAATGCCATTTTTTGCCTTGTTTCAGTTTTACACCAAATCATGACTTAAAGTGGAGCCATTTAGATGTCTTCCCTGCAGAGTCAGAAACATCATTACAAAACAGAGCAAAGGAGTATGACAAAACACATGTATGAATGTTTTTTTTTAAGTAAAATGTCTCTGAATTATATTTTTACCGGCAGACATGATTTTTCAACTCCAGATTAAGCCAAATTTTGTCCTTTGTCTATCTTCTAAAGTTGGATATAATATTTGACAAGAAATGGAAATACATTTTTTCTAATGCAACAGAAACACTGAAACATGCATCACAAAGTACACTAAACATGTCACAAAGTATTCTCTAACTGAAAACAAGCGCCAAACATGACAGAGTCAGCTCGTTCTGCAAAATTTAGGGTTATAGCCGTTGTTACATATTCACAAATCTGGCATTCTGGAAGTTTATTTTACTTTGTCAGATGCACATTAAAATAAACAGCAGCTGGTAGAGGCAAAGGACTGAATTTCTCTGCTTTTCTACCATTTCATTTTCATATTGCCAGAAACTACTCTAGTACCATACATTTCCTGTTACCGTGACGAATTTGTTTTACAATCTTTGCAAATAAATGCTGGGAATGCCACGCATTTAAAATCATACAGCCAGAGGGCTGGAAGGATTCAGCAGTGTCCATCACCCCCCCTTCCCCAGGAGGCACTAAATGCAGGACAAGTATTCCTCGACCAGCCTGAGAGTTGCCATCTAATAGAAACGATATTTCATATCCCTGAACAACCTGCTCCATGAATTCAGTACTCACATCCTTACAAACCTTTCAGTAGCATCTGATCTAAACCTTCATTTCTAGGAATTGTTTCCTTTTGTCTTTCCATTAGTGTAAGGGTGTGCAAGCACAAATTAGTCACAATTGCTTTTCTTTAGCAGCAGTGCTTTTACATTTGAAAACTGTTCCCGTGTCTGTTCTCAATATTTATGTACCTTGGTTTAACAAAACCAGCACACAGAAAGAGCACACCCCAACTCAGGTGTTCCACACCTTTGCTCACCTGTCCCACCACAAGATCTATTCTGTTTGCAAAGGTGTCTTGTTCCCAAACCCACATGTTGTTTTGTGACACACTATTCCAATTAAATCGTTTAGACTGTACTGATTTCCAACCTGTGTTTATCCATGCTGTATGATTTCTCCCATCTAAGCAAAACTCTGCATTTGCCTTGACCAATCCTGATATTCACTGGCAGCTTTAAATAAAGATTCCTACTCCATCATCCAAATTGGTGATGAAAACACCGAAAGCACTTGATAGATCTCCACGAAATGGGCACCTTACAGGGACTCTTTCAAGACAGTATTCCCCTAGTTGCTAATAGTATGTCACGTATCAAGAACCTGAGTTATATCACAACTAGTTTCCCTCCTATCCCCTAGACCAGGTTACCTGTCAAAATGAAAAGGACTACAGTTCGTTTTGGCCAACTTTTGACCAACCCATGTGGCAGTTCTCATCCAGAACATTCAACTGCAAAGGGACCAAAGCCTTTTTTAGAATAGTGAGAGAAAGAACAAACTTAAAAAAGGAAAAAAACCCTCTACCTCCTGTTTGGTGTAGCCCAACCATGACTTAATGGGGTATCTATAAAAAGGAGGTAGTTGAAAATGTTCAAATAACAGATCTTTGGGAAACAAAACTCCCTGGCTGACGTTTCTGCAGTAAATGCTCAGGCTGCTGGATAGCAAAGACGTGTATGCTATTAACATCAAGGAAATATATTAATCCTCCTCTGAAGGCAATAGACAGAATAATTTCATTTTGTGGACACATAATGAAGAGGACAGACAAAAACAGATTGCTGATTTTTTTTTTCCTCTTAAAGACATTTTTGTGTAACTAACTTGAACATGAGGTTAGGCAGCTACTAAGCCTATCAGTGCCAGGTAATCGTTAAAATTGCCCATAGCACAGAGTGTCCATCCGAGAAGGGGGTACCTACAGAATATTTGCAGCTGACTTCGCAACAGGCTGCCACTGGTCTTCACTGAAACCAAGTTCACCAAGCTCATTTCAAGGCAGGTCAGTGATTTCTATAGAGACATCAGCATCACTTAGGGAAGAAGTGGCAGCTTTATAGCACTCATAGCCCAGCTAGAGACCTACTGGCATTTCTAGGAGAGAGCCAAGCATTTGTAAAAGTGATGAGCTGTGTCAACTTCACCACACTTAGATAAATCTTGTCATTTCTCTGCAGAAAGAGCACAATACAGATAGTGCTGAAGCACAACTGTAAAGTATACCGACACTGAATTACGGTGTTGATAAGGAAGAGAAATACATTACACGTTAAAAGTAAAATAGGCAACTGCAAAAATTAGTTAGTTGGCAAACTCCATTTCAGTTTTATCTGTGAATTGTAATCATATGTAAAGTAAAACCTAGGAGATGACTGGTTGCTGATAGGCATACTCATTTTGGAAGAAAACAGTGAAAAACATCAATAGCCCATCACGTTATACTGGCTTTGATACTACTCATTCTTTTGAATCTTGACAGCCCCAAGTGCTCTGAGCTTGTAAATTAGCATTATTATGGCAAAGAAACAATTTCAGTAAGAAAAGGACTAAAGTAACCTCTTAGAAGATGACTGCGATAGAAGATGGCTCTTATTGGAACTTTAGTTCTAAATAATAGTGGTTTTCCCTCAAATTTGTTTCTAGTTTGTGGAGGGGGAGAAGTATAGCAAGTGCATTACTGTATTGTTGTTACTCTGCTGCTGTACAGAAGGTAGCACTTCTATAAATGATTTCTGCTGGTAGCACAGATTTGTGGGTTATAGGGGAACAAGAAGAATAACACAGTACTGATGGCAACTGAAAACAATCAACACGATTCCTCATTTTGTATCCAAGCAGAAAAACTGCTACCACACTCCAATGGTTCATTGGAGCTATTTGCCATGCATTCTCACACATCCTGAGCGGACAGACGTAAGGATGCTGTAGCAGACTTTTATGAATTAAAGCTAGATGATGGCTATTCTTTGGCATATTTTAATATTTCTGTGTGGTCATTAAAATCCTGCAAGAGTGAAGTGGCAGTTTAGCAGATAACAAACTGGTCTTCTGCCAGTGAGACCACTAACTATATCTAAGAAGGTATCAGTTCATGCAGTTCCAGGTTTTGTTCAGGAGTAATCTAAGAATAATCTAATATAGGGGTTAAAGACATAGTGCCATTAGTATGATTCAGTCAGCAAACATGATCAGATAGCTATACCTTAATGTGTGCATTAATTTAGATGGTGTGCATTAATTTAGATGTTATCAGCAAGCTTTCTGTTGACTGATACCAACACGAACAGGAAAGAAGAGGAGGGAAAAGGATAGAAGAGGACGGAAGAGGAGGGGAAACAGAGGAGGGAGGAGAGGGAAAGGAAGAGAAAAGGTGAAGGAAGCACTCGGTGTGATACAGTTTGCTCTTGCTCGCTTACGGATGTATACATGGAAATTCAGAACTGACACCCTGCTTCTGAAACATTATCTATATAAGCAGGGAATTCAGTGGGACTGTATATAGGCCAGGCTGCCTTCCAGCTTGGATCATATCATAATCTTGGAGTCTCGGATTTCAGCTTGACAAAGTTGAGTGTCTCTTCTTAGGCTTCTCTTTCAGAAAAAAACACATTTCTTTTTGGTCCCTATTAGTTATTCTCAGTCATTAAGTGCCTGGGCAGCTCAGTGATCAAGTCTCTCAACAGCAGTGACGGCTGTTATCTTTTTCTCTACAAAGAGCATACTGAAAAAGAAGCAATGTAGCAGTATGAGTCTATATTCTTTTCAGTGGTTGGTTTTTTTATTTAAAAGGTCTGAAAAATTAATCATAGGTTTTACTTTAAAGATTTAAAGGAAATGCTAAGCCACATTTCTGCCATTTTCCTAATCAGCTGTCTAAATTCATTTTGGAATGAATTTTCTCCGCTGAGATGAAAGGGTCAGTGCGTTAAATCCTTCACAGACAAATCTTTTCTCTTAAATATTTTATTAAATAGGCTTGGTCACAAAGAACCAATTATAAAATAAATAGTAAGTTTGAGTAAATAAATACTGTTTTCCATTATATTTAATCTGGAATCACATTGCTACTTAACAGTGTCATAATTTCCCTGTTGGCCATAGAAAATACAAAGTACCGTATGAAATCCTTTGGTCTTGGCATCCAATGCCATAAAACTGAAGTGAGGAAAAAAAAAAATTTTTTTCAAAATAAAGGTTCTCCTTTTTATAAATTGGAATGATTAGCCTCTGAACCAGGCTTTCCAGGAAAGCAGCAGAAACTTTCTTAATCTCCTTACATCAAGGATGGATGCATTTTTGGATGACAGACTTGTGCTTTGTCAAACATGTATTAGTTTGAAAGTGGAGGAACTCAGACAAACATTTTGGCCACAGGCTGGAAAACTAGGTAATCTAAGAATCCTGGTTTCTAGAGTTGAATTCTTATAAATCTGTAAATAAGGTTGTTAAAGTAAGCAGGATCTGTGAGTATAATGTGAACAATAAGCAAATAAGAACAACACAATGTAGAAAATCCATCTTCTTTAAGACGAGCTTTCTTGAGCTTTGTTTTCCTTTACAGATTAATTTTCAGAAACTGAAGACAGCTTAAGTGAAAAGAAGTGACTGTGTTTAGAATCAAATATAGCTAGTTATAAAGACTAGTTAATTGCTATGATTTAACCTAGAAGATGAGTGAGATCAGTGAATCTTACCACCAAAAATCTATGTACATGGCAATGCCTTAATTTTCTTGTTTGGCAGAGTTTGACACATAGCCTGACCAGGAAGGTTATCAGCATACCACAGCTTGTAAAACCCTCTAGTTTTTCATAGGAGTTATTTTAGCTTAATGAGCAACCTTTTCTTCTCATATTTCCTAGCAATTCCTCTTTATGTGTACAACTATGTCACAAGCACCAGAATGAAGGACAAAGAGTCAAAATAAATGGAACTACTCTGAAACGTAGCACCACAATTGAAAGATTATAATGTTTGAACTCTGGTTTCCAGGACTGTTTCTCTCACTGTTTAATCTCTCCTTGAAAGCTACTTCTGTAGGTCTGATGGCACTTGTGACCCTTTTTTCTGCCTTTTCTGTTTCTCCTATATCCTTTTCAAATAGATGACCAGAATTCCTTGCAATATTTAAGCTTATACAATAATATAACAACATTGTGGATGTTTCTCTCAATCCCTTTCCTAGTACTTTCTAGCATCTTACTTATTCTTTTGATTTTCATGAACAGAGAACTGAATTTTTCATGAAATTACTCAAACTGACTCCACGATCTCTTTGAAGAGTGACAACTGAGAGCCTTTCACCACATATGTATGCACATGTGTGATATATGCTATAGTTACTTTTCTCTGCACAAATAACTGCACCTCTGGTGCTGTTATCACCTACCTTTGCAAACTCTTTTCTTCTGCTCCAGCAGTACCACGGCCGGCGTTGCCCACCCCACCCTTGATCTGTGACACCACTGCAAAAGCTACTCGCTCCCCTTGTTCCCAGGTTTCCTGCTTCAGACAATGGTTGTGCCCCTTGCTTTCCTCATCAACTGCACTCACCTCCCAGCTGATGATCTCCATGGATATTTACTATAACAACTGTTTGGTTTCACATCTGCTAAAGGGGCTGTGACAGAACTACTGGGCATCTCACACACTAAGGATGGAGATTCTGCATCCCTGCACACGGCAAGTGGTCAGATCCTTGTTTCACACTCTCAACCTGCAAATTAATACTACTCCCAATCGCAAAACATGTCCTTTACCTTCCAAGGAAGAGGCTGGCACTAGTAAAATATTCTTTACAGCCTAATTTTGCTCTAGAGATATCGTTTTTGACAATTTTATCCAGGAAAAGCAACACAGGTATTTTAAATAATTCTCTAGATTTCCTTCTAATCCCAATTTCAAGGCGCCCAACACATGTCTGGGACAGCATCAAGATGCAAACTACTCCAGCAATGATTCACTAATAAGCCCAGGTCCCTTCAAGTCAGTACTTGTTAAATATGGATATTGCAAATTCAGCACACTTTTGAGCAATGCTTTCATCCCTGAGTTTTGCGACAGAAGAATCCTTCAAAGTGCAATGACTAAGTAAGGATGGAGATAGTCAGAGCCAGTATGAAGCCTGTCCAGTGTGAATTTTATCACCTCAGAGAGAAAAGGATGATGTAGTCTTATAAAATTCCACCATTCTTCTGGAAAGACCAAAACTAATCGAGCAATACGTGTACCTCCCTAAGGAAAGGTCAGAGTAAAAAGAATACTGAGCTAACAGGATGATTCAGCAGGCTGGAATCGTATTTCTTTTAACATGACATTTAGACTGAATTAACATCCTGAACTTACTCAGCAAGCAATGGAGCTCAAAGTAAATCTATTTAGTTTTATATTAAGAAAATCCAAAATGTGCCAGGTTGACATGACTAAGCACCTACTGAGCCTTGACCATCCTGGAGCACGGAAGCGTGAGCAGGGCAGAAGACCTTTTTTGCTACTGAATAGTGAAAGAAATCATGCAAAAAGAAAAGGCACTCAGAAGTAGCATGCAATTAATAAAAGGCCAAGGCTAGATTGCCAACCGTAGTTACAAATTTTCTCCATAAAGAGCTTAAAGATTGATGCAGAAAGGCCAGGTTGAAACGATGTGGATGTCAGTTCTTTCAACTCGACATTTAGACTGAACTAATATCCTGAACTTGCTCAGCAAGCGAGAGAGAAAAAAGTATCAGGTAAGGCCTTTAAAGACTTTTAGTGAGCGCTTGCAAGCCATACCAATAGAGAAACTAGAAAGCAATATCCAGGTGAATTAGTTGAGTGAATTTTCCCAGAGACGGGTGTTTTTTAAAGGCCCAGCTCCTACTGAAGGCATCAGAGCAGAGCAGACTGCTACTGATGTTTAACTGGAGATGGCTACGATCAGAAACTATTGGCAATACTCATTCCATTTTCTGTGCAAGGCAATGCTTTGTGTGCAGCATTTTACAGACTTAGAACCAACCTTTAAGCATGTTCAATGGGATTGTTAATAGGAATAAGAAAACGCGTATCTTTCAGTGTTTGCTGGGTAGGGAA
>NW_009595173.1:0-13834 GCF_000690535.1 Cariama cristata | reverse complement strand
GCATGTTTGCTCAATTTTATTTTTTTTTTTAATTTAGGTTCAGAATATTTATGGATTTCTTTCTTTTTTAATTCTGTGCAGGTTGGTGTTATTCACACTTTGCTTACATTTAATCTTTAATAGGCCAGATACAAGTAGTAAGATCTCAGCTAGACGGAAATTTCTCTTTCCACGTTTGGGGCAGTTTCAGGCGAAGCGTTACATTACCAGATAAAAATGGATGCTACAGCTTACTGAAAGACTGCAATGGTGTGCCTCTTCTGCTTCACACGTGACTAGAAACAAAACAAACCGATATTATTGAGATCCCCTTAGTAAACACCTTACATGCCTTTTATTATCTAAGAAGCAGTTTAGTTGACAGCTCTCCCGTTTCAATTTAGATTACCACTCTTAAGTGCAGCAGAAGGTCTGGAATATACCCTAAAGGCAGCCCGAGCACACACTGAGCTGTAATTTATCTAGCTGCTTAGCAGATGTCAGTTGTACCACTAAAAGTCAAACAATCACCCATTCATTGTAAGCTCAGATGACTCTACCTCAAGCCAGATATCGTCATTCAGTGTTCTAAGATGCATACGGTGTAGATGTTTTAAAAGAAGGACCATGGAAAAAAAGATGCTTAAGGAACTGGGAAGTGAAGCCTCAGGCTTCTAAATCTTAATTTTTAAGAGTGAATGTTCATTCTTTTTAGTTTTATATCTTCTAACAACAACGGAAGAATGAATTAAGGCCACAAAGGGGACAGTGGTTAAGTTACAACGAAAACTGTATGAAATAGAAAAGTTGAACGGTCAACAGATTAAGCACCATCATCTTAAAAATAACTTCAGAAATAGAGTAATACATCTTACGCATATTTCTCAGAAGGAAATATTGGCTACTTATGATCATATCTATTTCTTTCCTATCCTTTACCTGTCCAGAGGGATATTTACTGCATAAGGATTCCTGAGATTTTTAAGTTGAGGATCTCTATAATTAAGCAGCTGAAGAGTTCATCTGACAACTGCATTACTAGTCAAGAGAAATTCAAATGAAACACGTGCCTGAGAAGAAGAGACGTAAAACTGTGTGATGTGATAGATCAGTATCACTTCTCCTGGGAAAGTTCAGACAAGCAGTCCTTCAGCAAAGGAGGCTCCCTGTAAAAACAAGTGTCAGGTGCAAACTGGAAAGTGCCTGAACAGTATCTCTCTTCTTCCAGCAGGACCACATGTTTTGAAGAACCATATGTTAGTACTTAATTAAAAAAAAGGAAAAAAAGCCTCAGAAGCTTCTACTCTAAACACTTTATAAGGAGGGTTCTCACTCTGCTGGTAGCTGCTCTCCATTCCCCCCCAGACCTGCCTGGGCACAGCTGTCTGGCCCGGACAAGATGCTCCAAGTCTCTGCTGCTGTCAAAGCAGTGGTGCTGCTCCCTTCCTCCCACTCCAGCCTTGCCTTCCCACCTTATCCCCCTGCCATGTGTGCAAAAATCAAAAAAAGACTAATTTTCAGCCAGCTGATTGCCCCAGTGTTTAATCCAACTGAGTTACACTGGGTATTGAGTCCTGTAGGATTATATTCTATCAAGGCTAGTAATTAAAGACACTCAGAGTATTGCCAATCAATTTTCATGGACTGATATTAATAAAATGCTGCCTGAAATATAAGTCTGTGTGTTTAAAGTATTGGCCCTGTTTCTGCCATCATTTTTCACTTGTGACAGTGGCCCTCACTTTACCATCAGGCCCATTGAAATAAGTAGAGCCAGCTGCATAGTAAGATACTCATAAATTGAAGTACAACTCCAGTTTTAACCTACTACAGAACACAGAAGCTAATTTCCACTGACTCATCATGAGACAGAGCCAAGTAGTGTGCAAAGCAGCAACAATTTAGTAAAGGTGAAGAATTCCATAAAATATCCTGGCTGTTTATTTTAACAACAAAGGAAAAAAGTTTAGACTAAAAAAAACCACCAACCACAAACCCTGTAACAATACTGATTTGTATGATCGTGACCGAACGCATAACTAGAACATCAAAATTAGTACGTCAAAATTAGCATGACTTTTCAACACTTTGCCACACTGATGAGGCTCAGTAAACTGAATATCAGTATCTGCACCTTTACCCTTGTTAAACCCCAAGGGCAATGAACTATTACGTGGATATGAGAGCTGTACATTTATTATCATATCGTGTCACACATACTGAACAAGGTGGTGAAGATGGAGAAGGTGGAAAAAGGTTTAGGTAGAACCACAGAAATCCTCTTGGCATTTTATAAGCCAGCTGTGCTGCCACGATGCAAGTGTTTCATTTGCAAAGAGGCAAATTACAGAGCACTTAAGGTCAAAATCATTCCCAGTGTGACATTTTTACACTGGGAAACTGATTCACAAAAACATGCTGTGGGAACACGCAAATTTGAGACATTTCTGGTGGTAGCCAAGTTTCCCCGGGCTTCCCTCTTGTTCCTTGACAATATGCCTGACAGATCTAAAATGTGTCGGTTTTCGGTGCCTAGTTATGTCACAGAGCTATTGTATTAAGGACACGGGATCTCACAGGCATTTTAGCTCATCAGTTCCAAGGATTTCCAGGCCCTGTTGCTCCACATCGTTTTGGCTAAGCAACTGCTGTACAAGGGCACCAGAACCCTGAGTGATTTCAGGGTCAAGAGGAGATTATTCTATTTTTAACATCTAAATGTTCCAGTGGAGGATTATGTAAAAATAAAATACTGCTGATTTGTTGATCTGGAAAAATAGGGAGGTTAAGATTTGCGTGTGTCTGTCTCTTATTCATGACAAGAAATCTCTCCACCAAAAACCTCAAACTGGAAAAAGACCAGAGAGTCTCTTTCCCAGCCAGCTCTATTTAAAGTAGTATCTACAATTATCTGAAGTCAAGGAAGAAAGCCAGAAACTTAGACATTCATGTGCACATACGGAGCTTTTTCATACAAGCAGCTGACTTTAAGGAAGAAAATAAAATTCCAGTTTTCTTCACACACACACTAAAATTAAACCTCCACGAAAAAGACAGACATGAAATAGGCGCATATTTTTAAAAGCATGAATAGCTATGCCTACGCTACTAAATAAAACCACTCCACAAAGTGACACAAAGCTCTTGTCCCAATCATCCATCCTGCTTAACCGCTGGCATGCTTGGGTCCTCAGCACTCTCTAATACAATGCCCACCAGCATCAGTGACAACTCCTAGGAGATGGCACAGACAAGGCTGTGCCAGGTTTGACTCCCCCCTTTCTACATAGTCCTCTGACTTGTGCCACAGACTTGCGCTCACCAACACCTCTGCTATATAGACCAGAGCATAGCATACCAACTCTCAGCACCACGCTAGAAGAGCTCATAACTCTGTTGAGCTGGAAGTCAGCCCTCATCTCATTTTAGACACTTTAATTTGGGCAAATAAAGAATATACGAACTACCATGTTCGAGGGATGTAGGGACCCTATGTAAGGTCCAGAGGATGCTCAAGGCCAAATGCTGTGTACTATGGACATAGGCAGCTTGTACCATTTGCTTCAAGGCCAAGGAAGATTCCTGATCACATAGAAATGCATCAACATTGAATATGCAGTTACCTGCATGCATACTCCTGCATGCAGAGTCCATACAAGCACAAAAAAAAATTATTCTGTTTCTAGAGTGTGTAGGATTTGAAAGAGTGACCTGCCCACTTCACATAAATGTTAAATATAATGGATATACTGTGAAGACATGACCTCACATCATTACCAAAATGTTGTACTTATGCTCATTTAATCCATTATAGTCATATTATACCTGAGTTTGCCTCCACTGAAAATGAATGTAGGTTTCATAAAGGAAGCATACACATGCCATTTAAGTCTAACTCTTCAGCAGGGTACAATATTCACCATAAAAAAAAATATAGGATATAGTAGGTGATAAAAATATTATTATATGAGTAGTAGTTGAGCAAAATCAGTATCTACTACAGGTAGGTTAGGCCACCTTAGTTTTAGTCAGGTTAAGGCGAAGTTATAGGATCAGAAAACATGGGAGATATAAGACAGATGAACTGGGCTTTCTCATCTTTTGTTTGTGGACAAAACAGCTTTAATGCCAAGTAGCTAGGGAATCTAAATTTTACATTACTTTAATTGTAGTTAAAAAGTACAATCAATCTCATATCTTTATATAGGTTAATACATTTCTATTATTAAGATAATAAAAGTCTGACAGCTCAGTTGCATTCCTCTGCCTATAAACCTTGAATCCACATTTATGCAGAGGTTCTCATGCAAATATGCAAGTTATTCAACTGAGCTAGCCAAAAAAACCCTACCTAGGCAGTAGGATTAGAAACTAATGAAACAATGGATTAGAAACTTTGAAACAATGTTTGTTCTAGATTTTACATATTTACCCTTCTTTTACATACTTCTGATTTTCATTCTGTAAGCACATAATCATCATTTGCATCCATTTCATCTCTCTGTAGCATGTGGATTTGTCATGTCATACCGGCATGCCATCGTTCTTCACTACACGATTAAGTTCTCAGGTAAAATTCTTTCCCTCTATTGCCGCCAAGGTATACGGTCTCAGGCACTGTATCTTGAGCTCTCAGGATTTTCAGCAGTTGAAGGGGCATAAATCAAGGAACCAACGAATAGCCATAGTTATTACAAATGTCCATGGCCAAATCCTGTAGTTGCAAGTAACACAGAACTAACGTGGGGGTGGAAAAAGTCAAAGCAAACATCCTGGTCAACCCTCTGCTCCACCAGGAAAATGCAGAACTACATTTCGGATTGTGACTGAAGGCTTCGCTATATACATTATGGTTTACGTGCAGCGAACCAAGGCCCTTTGCTTTGAGTTCCCACCCGGACAGCGCTGGCTGGGGACTGGCATAAGGACTCTCACACAATGGCAGGGTTAAGGTGATATCAACCGTGCGGTGGTCACCAGAGAAGGAAGCCCTTGGACATTGCACATTTGTTCTTTTTTCGCCGCATAGCAGCATCTTTTTGCAGATTCACCCTCAGAAGTGTTTCTCTGGGGGACAACGCCACAGTGGTACATGTAGGTCAGTTTATTTTGCTCCAAGTCTTCTGCCAGGGATTCTGCCTAAGGTCACAAGTCGGTCTCTTAAGTGGAGTTAAACTACAGGAGGGTAAGTAAGTGTGGCTCAGTTCTCAGTCCGGAAACTTAAGTACACAAAATCACATTCTTTACCCTGCAGAACACCCTTCTGTACGTTTAATCTTTCCAGTTTCATAAATGGTGAGCAAACAAAAAATATCACACTTTTACCTATCAGGGAAAAGCCTTTACTAAACCATTCCCTGAACTGAGATGTAGTGAGTGCTTGGTATTGATGTACAACGTTTGCTATAAACTGAAAGACTTGAGACCACAGTCTACTCTTTATGGACATAACGCATTCAGAGATTAATGCACCAGATCTTAAATTTCTATTAGCTTGTTATTAAAGATTGTGACAGGCTTACTTCCTTCCTAGTTTATCTAAAGAATGAAAAATGGCAAACCCAATAAAATCCTATTTTCTGACTCGCCATTAATTTGATTTACAATGAATTTGTCCAGTGCCTGATTTATACCAACATTGTATCACTGCTTCTCCACAAAGTACAAACAATTAACTAATGATTTATGCTTATACAAGCACAGGGGAAAGAAGACCATAATGTTTTCTCACGTCTGTTTCCCTTCCAGTGTGCTCAGAGCTCAAAAAATGAAGACTAATCCGGTCACATGTGTTTCAATAGTCAGTCGACACTTTTTAATTAGAAATACAGAGAACAACCCTGAGTGAACATGCCCATCACCCCGTGAGTCAGACATCTGTCTATGCAAGACCGAAGTCTCTAAACATTTTGAAAGGTATTTTACATTGGATTGACTCACCATACCCTTACTCTCTTAAAAGCTGAGATGATGAACTTATAAGCCTTGCAGCTATACACACAGAAAAAAAATGTTAGCTATCTCCTTTATTCCTCAGGGTTTCACATTTTTCTCCACTGTTACAGAAAACACTGAATTTTATGCCCTTGGGACAGACTCCTTCAATAAAAACTGATATTAATGTAGTGCATAGAACTGAAATCTTTTTACAGTTGAAAGCAGCGAACCCCAAAAATCAATGCTATATTTATAGTGTCTTCATGATAGCTACATAACAATCTTTTCAGCTCCTGGGCAAACCCTAATAGTTATGAAAGAGTACAAGAATAAGTTAGCTCTTTAAAAGTTAAGCATGCTAGTAAATCTTCCTCTGAGCTAATCAAAGCAACTTTTTATACCAGTAGATTTCCCATTTTAAAAAAAAAAAAAAAGTCAGTCAACAAGTACAATCAGTGCTTGTTTCACTGTAATATCCTTGAACAGAAATGTAAGGATAGAGCTGTCTGAAACGTGAAATGCTGACATCTGAAAATTGCTGTTTATGAAAGTGAAAACAAGTATTTGTAAAGTCCTCATTAGATGAATGCCAAAATTCAGTGTCAAAACGCTACAGATTTTGTTTCAAAAGTTATGTCATGCTTGTATTTTATATTATGACCTGGCATTAAATAACAAAGACTTAACGGCATAATCACTTAACTATCATAACACTGCTTTGAAAGTCATTGAAAACAGGTACTGTTTTTTCAAAAAAAGAAATGATCAATACACTGCATCCTCTTTTGAAGGTCACAGTGTTTCCTTGTTTTGTTGTAATATAACTTGCTTCTTTTAGTGGGACTCATCCTGCATGTTGGGAGCTGACAAAAGTTGCCTGTTTTGAGAACAACCTCCTTGGATGTCACTTTCTCTATTGACTACAGAGGGAACAGACAAAAAGTTTACACTAGATAGATGCTGGAAATGCCTTACAATCTCACAGTTAACTTCTCAATACCACGTGCTTTCCTTCTGTAGTATCAGCTTTACAAAGCATTGGATAATCTGTGTATATTCAGAACATTTTCAAACTGTCAAAGGAAAAAAATCATGGAAATCTCTGCACTGAAAGACAGAAGGAGGAGATCCATGTGTGCAACAAATGGCATCAGAGTAAAGGAGAAAAAGGAAGCAGTGGGACTCATGGTCTGTGAAAGACAAGAACGGTTACAGAAATTATGAGAAAAATTTTAAACAGAAAGAGCTGATATGCTAAGACATTTATATTTATGTAAGACCATGTACAGATTGTGACCTGATTCTAAACAAATTACATATTCAACAGAATTAACTAACTTCGAGAAATTGTGAGAGCAATGATTTTTTTTGCCTTTTTTTCCCCAAGTATGCCATGACTTTTTTATTAATAATTTTCAAAATAGTTGTCCCAGATATCACCTCATCTAAAGGATTCTGAGAAATTTCACCATGGCAGAAGCAAAGAAGACTTGAGAATAACCAGATCTTCAAAGAACTGATCACTGATACATACTGTATGCGGCCTAATGGATTTCAGTGCCTCTCTGCTTTGAAACAACAAAAAAGTCAGCTGCTGTGCTTTTCTACTTGAGAAATGATCTAGAAATTCAGAGAAAATATACTATTATATAGGAATCTCAATTGCTCTCATAATTTAAAGCCCATTCTTATACAAAAATCCCAAACCAAACAATAAAAATGCGCATTCTGAGTGTTGTTCTCACAGAACATTCCCATTATCACAGAATCCCAAAAAATGGCCCGTGGCCAGCTTTGCGTTTTAGCTGTGCAGTGGCTTGCACATGCAGAATTTGGCAAAGGTCAAACAACTGCCCAGTAAGGAGATGTTGAATATTGACTACGTGCCAGTTGAAGGCTGCACAGAAAATTTGGAAACATGGATTTTGATGATTTTCTTGATGATGCTGGCTATTGGCTATATGATTACATTACTTTATAGCATTTGATAATCCAGAAGACCCCTTTCATTACATTTTGCTAAAGTTTTATTCCAATTCTCTCAGCCTAACATGAGACTTATATTTCAATTAAGTTCCCATATCCTCCCAATGATGTGACAGAAAACATCTATCCATTAATATGCAAATTGAATCTCTTTCTGCTTGTGAATGATATGTAATTATTGTATCTTTATGGCAAGGTTTAAAAAGGAAAGGCAAAGTTATTTATCATTCTTCCTGTATACCACCAGAAGCTAGGAGAGAAAGTATACATGAAGACCCAAATCGAAGAAATAAAATTTATGAACATAGAGTAAAAAATAATGAGATATGGTTGTCTAATGAGCATAGTTGTCTGTCTGAGCATAGATTCAGTTAGGGTCAAACATACTTGAAATTAAGTCAAATCCCCAATGTACTTAATCACATTTGAAAGGGATGAGCTACAGGAACCAACAGATCAGGTCTACGTCATCTTCACCTAAATTACATTTCTTAGGACTTCCTTCTTTCATTAAACAACTAGAAAGTTTTGAGCTTTGCTTCTAAAAGAAAGCCTATGACTACAAACCTGCTTTTATTTAGGGCTTTCAGAAGAGAGTTAATGGTACGTAATTGCTTTATCAGTTTTCTCAACATAAGTCATAACTTCAGTGTCATCAAAGATAAAGTTTCAGAAAATCGAGTTTCTTTCTAAATAGACACATGAAGCATATGAAGGAATGATGGAACAATTATTAGTTTTCCATCCTACTCTTTGTCTTATGTGAAGATAATTTCTTTTCGGTTTCAATCATCGAGCATTCTGCCCTAATGTGTTATCTTCCTACAAACAGCCATTTCCAAATGAGCTGGAGAACTGGAAACAGTCACAGAAGTGATCCTTCTACTTTATAAACCTTTCCTGACTACTTTAATGAACAACGATGCAATAATTGCTTCTAAAGGTATTTTTTACTGTTCTAAATAGTACAGACATAAAACAGGATTAAGGAATCAGAAGTCACAAAAATCTACAACTCTTCTTCCCTTTTTCTCTCAGACTTTCTTCACAGACACAGGAGATTTCAAAACTACCACTGCTGTTTATATCCAATGCTTTAAAAAATACACTAGAGTCAAAATCCCACCACACAGAATTTAAAACTAGTTTCTTCAGGTTTATAATTGAGACACAATTTCACTCTGGTGCATTACTTCTTAAATAAGAGACAGAAGCACTTTTCCTCCACTAAATTTGGTACTTTGAAGTCTGGAAGAGGAGCGAGAGAGAGGACCAGGCAGCTCTCTACAGCATAACCTTGACTCTCCCTATTCCCCTACAAGACACCAAGACTCAGAAAGGTCAGGAGATGGGATACAAAAAGGTGACCTGGTTCTCCTATGACAGATGGAAGTCAGACATCATGTGTCACTTTTCAAAATAAACAGCAAAAGTTGCTGCAAAGGGAAATAGTCCGGTAATTCCACTACCTGAACCCACATTTTGGTGAGTAGTTAAACTAGCAGTTTATGAGGAATTAAGCATTAGGTGGTGCACCATGGGGTGGAGGACAAGGCCAACTTCTGCCTCATATGGCCTAGTCTTAAAATTTTCCTCGCATATTTTTTTTTTTTGGTCAAAATACAAAGTCAAAAGGGGTAATGTCATGAAAGAATGTAAGAAACATTTCTCATCTCTACTTTTTCCTCATTGTTCTCAAGTAAAGAGAAAAAAACCCCGCACAGTAGTACTATCAGGTCAGGTCACAAGTCCATCTACAACAGAACCCCATGAGACAGCGTGACCACTGGCCCTGTGCCCACTTCAACGCACGGTCGGTTGCCCTGAGCAAGAATTGCACGGTCAGATGTGCATTACACCATGCGTTTAAGTCTTCGTGCTCTGCTTACAGTCCTTTTTATTGCTTTCCATTTCCGAGCTACATTCCATGAAAAGCTGCTGAGCTTTGTTCAGGCATAGCTTTTGATGAAAGAAGATTGGCAATGAGATGAGCCAAAAATGAGAGTCTCCACAAAATCAATCTGAAAACTTTTCTTGAAACAATGTTCTGGAACTTTTCTTGTCCTTGAGCAGGATTTCTGTGTGCAAGTGGGAGACAATGCAGACTGAAGAGATCTCTTTTAAAGTTTTACTAATTTTCATTAGGCTGGTTCATATGAGTTCTCTGGGCCCCTCAGTGGAGGATTTTAATCATATTGTGCCTTATGCGCTACAGTGATCGCAATTCTAATCTCTGTAATTCCACATTTGGGAGCCCAGTTTTCAAACTCTAAACAACTGACACTGACTTTATAAAGAACATTTTTCCAGAGGGAATGCAATGGTAGAGTCATATAGAAGCATCATAAGCCAAAAATTGGAAAAAAAAAATCTAATTGCACTAGGACAAATAAATCATTCTCAGTTTCCTTCCCTTGTTCTGTAGAATGTGTGATAAAATATGTGAATAATATTTTGTGAGGGAGAAAACTTTGCCCCTTTCTACTTACAGGTATCAGACACATCATCTCTAAAGGAAAACTTAAAGAAACTGAGTTTCTGCATCTGCAGGAATGGAAAAACAGGTTTCATAAAAACAGGCAACAAGATCAGCATGAGTGAAAATATAGACTCAGAGGGAAGAAAAGTCTAATAAAATATTTGTGGTTTTCTATGTCCTAAAATCTAATGCACTGCCAAGTTCCCTAACAGCTTCTGAAACCACTTTTTTTTTCTTTGGCTCTCCATTTTGAGCATTATTTTGCTTAGCATCTCTGAAACGCTCTCACTATTCAGAGCTACTATTTTCCTCTTCCAAGGAAGTCACACAAGGACGGCAGCAAAGACCATCTGCAGAACTGAAACTCAACCATCCAGATAAAGCCATTCTGGAAAAAAAAACCTCATACCTTTAAAGAAAATAACTTGAGCAATTCCTAAGGGTCTTTGAGCCTGAAAAATGGCAAGAGCTCTGAGATAATAGTGCAGTCATGTTGTAATACTACTTAATGGCATTTGCTGTTAACATTATTCATACAAGAATGCTATTGACTTGTAATTCCTTGAAAAGATGATCTTCTATAAAACCTGTATTACTGAAATCCTTGTGCCTTTTACCATTACACAGATTGCAGATGACTTCATAGGATCTATTAACGCCTCAAGTGACAGAATGCTACAGCACCTGACTAAATTTAGAGAAGAAAAAGAGAAAAGCAGACCTATAATTACTGCCCCTGCAAAGAGAAAATGCAGGCACTGTGCCAATTCTTGCATTAACTATCCCAAATCTATTAAGATATTTCTTCCACCTCAATTAATTTACACTGCACTATTAATAATGGCGTAACTCCTGCGCTCTTGATCTCAGGGAGCAATACCATTAATGCTACAATGCTCTAACATAAAAACTTCTATATATCTTGTAAAAATACAAAATGCAGATTTTAGAAAATTTACCAAGCAGCTGAAGCTAAGACAATGCACTTCTTATGTTTGCAATGCTCCCACACTTCTAATATATAACACAGAGGGTCACAGAAGGACTTTCATCTATGAGGCCAGAATATTGCAAGATAATGAATTTTTTGCCCACACCAGAAAGTAACAGCATTACAATGGAGGTAGTAACCTCTCAACATTTTTTTGTATTACCCTACCTAGTCTGTAGTTTTCTGTAAGAACTATTATATTTTTATTTGCTTATTGCTCATCTCTTCCTCCAGCTTGGAACATCACATATTTTAGCATTTTGTGATCTACCCCGTTTATTACAGAACAGGGAACCTCAGACCACATGGAAAAAAGTCTGTATTTCAGTGACTGTGTCATGATATGTTCTTTGGAAATTTATATATATATGGCACAGGAAATTTAGGAAATACAAGATTTCAGGATTATGCTGCTGGAGACAGTTTCTGGTACATCACAGAAAACTCATCAATCCTCAGCTTTCTGACTGAGATCCTTTTTGCCAAAATGTAACTTATCAAGGAAATTTTTTACAAGCACCAGGAAAGCATTAGATGTTTTGTGTAAAAAACTTAGGGTGTAGTTATCCAAGACTTCACAAATGCTCAGGCAGCTGTTATGACCCTTAGTCATAACAACTTTAGAGAGGAGGTATGATCTAATCCTGACTGGAGTTCCTTTGCATTTAACAAGCATTCATTCCCCAAGAACTGTCTCCCAATGGGTTATGCAAGGTGAGGTATGGTTCTTTTTCACTTTGATCCGTTACAGAATTTCTCATAACCTGCTAGCCTCAGCACCCCAGAGGCTTCCTGATCACTCTGGAAAGCACACAGAGGATGGAGGAGAGGGGATTGTGGAATATGCTATTCCCTCTCCCATTTTTTTCTATGTGCAGTCAATTAATCAATCAACCTAGTCTTCTACCCAGTCTACTCAATCTTCATGTCTAAATACAAAATGGCTATAGATTGCACATATCTTTTCTACCATACTTTGTTCCCTCAGCACGTTTGCCACAGCTTCTTGAGTCCCATCAGGCAGATCAGCGAGATTACTACTTCTTTTAATATAACTGAACTTTAAGAAAAGGTGAATAAAATAACACAAGTCTACATTTAGAACTAGAAGCTAAAGCACATGCTACAGAAGCCTCATCCATACAAGTATTTGTATGTTGTAGGTGATGGCTGTTGTCAGGACGGGGAGCGAGGGCTGAAGGAAAGAGAAGTTTAAGTTGTGTCTTCTGTATGTTATCGGTAGCACATGTTCCAAGATCCTGCTCCTTTCTTTAAGGTGATGGCAAAGGATACTGCTGCTGCCCAGGGACCAGATATGGTCTGCAACTTCACTTTAATGGTTTACAATCAAAGGAAATTTTTTTGCATATTACTATTGCACAGCATTAAGAGGAATACTAATGTGTGATTCTTCAAAGGGATTTTACTGGCTTACTCAGCACTCAACCAGGAAAAGACTTCCCATTTGGGCTTCAAGTGTTCTGAAAGTTTTGACAAATCATGTACAATGCACGACCTTAATTCCTTGTGACTAATCAAAGGTAAACTACCTCCACTTCAATTCTGAGAGCGCCATGAGAGAATCTATTCAGGGATTTACTGCTTTTTTTTTCCATTTAACACCTTTAGTTAATTCATCTGAACATTTTAGAGAATTGCTTTTCAGAGAACACCTATACACTCATTCCTTTCTCATTATTCATCATTAAACCATTTCATTACTGTCCCAAGAGTATTCAAACTTCACAATACCCACCCCTGGCAGGGTCCTTTGGAACATTCATTTTGGAGTATCTGCAGTACACCTTAAACCAGTCAGAGGAATGTCTCTGTAGTAGCAGTAGTAGTAGTGGTGGCGGTAGTAGTCGTATTTAAGGAAACTTTTAAATGTGTCCTAGAAATACAAGAAGCAGCTGATCCTTGGGACAGCTCTGTAAATTGCAGAAGAATTGCATTACTGTAGAGCTAGGTCTCTACAGATGAAGAAACAGAAGTTATTAAAATGTCATCATCTAAAACCAGGAAGAAATGTTTGCACGGATGCCTTATTTATAAACAGGTAAACATGTGTGTTGGCTTCACTACAAACACAACCTTATCCAGGTAGGCTAGTTTTCCTAGAACGCAGTATTTCCAAAGCACAAAATCAGTATCTATATGGATGTTACCTGGTTGTCGTGACTGCAGCTTCAGCAGAATCAAAAAGCTTGGTGAAGACCTCCCACCTTTCTGTGGTCTTTTTAATTTCATTATGCTTTGTGGTTTTGCCCTCTATCATCAGTACTTCCAAATTTGACAGAAGAGAAAGGCAAGATATGCCTCAGAGCAGTTTGTACTATTGACAGCACACATCTGCTTACCTGTTTAACAGCGTAAAGGAGGCGACCGTAGCAGTACATCATGACCATCACAGGGATGACCAAGCAGAATATGAAGAGACAGATGATATAGGATGTGGACTC
>NW_009595172.1:124111-168371 GCF_000690535.1 Cariama cristata | reverse complement strand
GCTCAGCTCAGCTCAGCTCAGCTCAGCTCCTCTGCCAGCTCGACCAGGGCGCGGGGGTATCCATCTGCCCAGCAGAAGGCTGCGTCCTCCGCTCATGGAGCTTCGCAGAGCGAGCTCTGAAGAGAACACAGTGCCACCCTTAGTGACAGAGCTCTGTGAGGAGGTGAGTAGGTTGAGGAGTATCAGGGAGTCTGGGCAGGAGACAGACTGCTGGAACCACACCCTGCCATCCCCGGGACAGGCCTGTTGGGCAGACAGGACGCGTGGTACGGCGGATCCCTTATCTTCTCGTCGCCTGGCAGAAGGGATAGGGGGCAAATGGTGACAAGTTCTTGCCTGGTGCAGCAGGCGCATCTCCTCCACGTCTGCCTCAGCTTCCCTTGTACGGTAGGTATGAGGCTCTGGAAATGGAAGGAAACAATGATGAGGTCGATGGCCTGCCCAGGTTGGAGGCGTCACCAAGGTGAAGTCAGCCGATGCACTGCATCAAAACTACTTCTAATAAGAAAAAAACCAAACAGGTTATTGTCATAGAAGTCTTCTGAGGGGAAATGAAAGCGCAATTTGCTGACCTGACCCACTTCTTAGGAAATTCTGCTGTCCCCTTGGGGTTAAAGATGTGATGAGAAAACTTCCTACCTTGGTACGGCCCTTGGATTATTATCCCTTGTGCTTTTTCGGGTAGGCAGCAATGAAATTGCAATAAGAAGTCCAAGGGTGACCAAAAAAGACTTCAAGGCCTTGGGATGACTGGTTAAGGGTTCAGGAGCACAAGTAGTGTTTTCCTCTGTCCTTCCACTTGCAGGGAATGATGTTGGAAGAAACAGGCAGGCCCAGCTGATCAATACCTGGCTCCATGACTTGTGTCACCAGCAGAATTTTTCAATGTCAGTTTAGTCCCGTTCAATACTGAAAACTTTTTTTTATGTTTCCAATGAAAAAGAAGCTCCAAAAAGTTAGCTCCAACTGTTTAATTACAACACAAACTGAAACACTTGCTTTTACAGTGAAAAATGAGCTAATTCAAGTAGTATTAAACAATTGCTGTTACAACTGAGCAATAAAAGAAAGAAAACTGAAACTCTAGAGTATTTCAGGTGGTGTATATTTGATAACATCTCCTCCAAGAAAGCATACAGAGATAACATGGACCTGACTGATGAAATTGACCCAGAGCTGAACTTTGTTGAAAGATGACCCTTTTAAGTGCAGCCAGCCATGTAGGTTTGGGAGAATTGAGGTCCATCAGAATGTATTCTGGTGCACATTGTTTGTACAAAGATGTGTGACCATGTCTGTTCATGGAGCATGGCTGAAGGAGGCAAGGAGGTCACCATGAGGAAGCCGTTTCTTGTATTTTGCCAGCAGGTCAGCCTGGTTGTTGCCCCATAAACTTCACGTTGGATGAATCGCAACAACTTTGCCAAGCTTGCCTCAGTTTCAGAGATACCTGCCTCATCTGGTAGCTGGAGCAGTAGCTTACCCAGTTCTTTGTCTTACTGATTTTCACATATTAAATGTATTCTATGCGTTTTAGAGTAACGCCAAATTCACATCCTACTTCCTGCTGTTTCCTTTTCCTCCTGACTGCTTTCTTTTTGGCATAGCAAGCCCTTCTGGCACACAATACTGAGAAGGCAATTTACATGCAGGAGAACAAAGATTTCACAATTTGAATTTCTCAACTGTGTACTTTATACAGAAGAGCATGTCTGGCACATTTTCCACAGGGAGTGAACCAAAGCCTGCTGTCTCCTGTACATAAATATAATGGGAAGTGTCCGTTCATCTGATCCTTAATGTTTATTTTATAAGCTAACATTATGAAGGCTTAAACACTGTCATTGCTATTTATACTGTATTTGTGCTTTGGGATAAAAAAGAAAAGCATCTGCATAGAAAAGGCTTATGGGAACTGTTCATATACTGAGATTTTTCATCTCAGGGTATGAAATGTGTTACATAAAAAGCATCAAGAAATCTTAATTTGTTTATGCTTCAGAAGTTCCCTCTGGGGTTTAAATTTTTCTGACAGTGGAGACTGAACTCTTAATGAAAACATTAACAGTTAGAAAGGATTATCACATTAAATAAAATAATATCATTGGATTTTATTCAGAATGAGATTGTATAGAGTGGCTTATATCATGTATTGCTTTTATGCACTTTCACTACAGGGATTTAAAAAGACAGGTGTAAATGTCAGTTCTGCAAAGAAACACTGTGTGGCAGAGAGTCTTCCGTTAATTCCTTCATCATGTCAAGATATTTTATCATAGAATCATTTTACTGATAATGCAATTAGGATTGCAACAGCAATTAGCTAATTATTGAAGTTTCTAAGGTTGTTACCATATATATTTCTTCTTTTCCTCTGTACTATTTCTATTAAGGAAAAAATTCTCCTTAGCTGAGTGGCTACTTCTGCCCGTTTTGTCCCATTTGCAAGAATGACGTGTAACTTGCATTCCATCGTTTTGTTTCTCCTATACAGAAGGGTATTTAAAGAAAATAATCAAATGTATGACTGAGTCTTTCTAGATATGAGCTAAAAATACTATAGCATACTTAGGAGATTAATGTGATGGCTGTAATCTGAAAAAACTACAACAAAGGAAGGATAAAGAAGGAACTACGTGTGCCTAATGTTAAGTCAGTAGTATACTTTTAATATGTCAAATGTTTTGTTTCTCAAATTGAGAACATTGTAACAGTTACATACTATAAATAATAATATGTATACAAGTTGCAAGTTACTATGAAGCTCACCTGGGAAAGACTGAATCTGAGAGGCTGCATTTCAATTATCTTCATACGCAGGAGAATGAACTTAGAATTCTTACAAGCAGTTTGACCTAAGCATAAAAATTTTGCTAAATTAATTAGCAGGAAGGGTCAGAGTTTCAGACTCTGGTTTCAGGAGTCATTACCAAACACTGTAGCCCAGATAAACTTACAACTAGAATAAAATAAAACTTTATCCCTTCCCAAAGGCAGCTTTCTTGAGGCATGAGTGCATCATAGCAGTCCTTATTTGTGGAAGAGCTGCCTTAGAAAAACCTTAACCGACAGCTTTGTAAAAAGACTAATTCCTAGTATAGTTCAAATCTCCGTTTTCCTAATTCATGTTTTATGGTTTGTTTTTTGTTTGGTTGGTTTTTTTTAATATAGTACCCAGTTATGTATTTGAAAACTTTTTATTTTTCTAGACTAAAGCTTATTTATTTTATACATTCTCTAGAGTGTATAGTGAAATCAAGTAAGTCTGAGAGTGATGGTTTCATAAAAGCAATAATTCTGGATAAATTAGTGAAGATAACTTCAAGATCTTACTAGGAATTCTTTCTTTTCTAATTTTTTTTTTTCCTAACGGATGAAAAGGTATAAAAATGCCAGCTGAACTCTCCCCTTGTTTGTTTTCAAGTGCAAACATAAATGAGCGCAAATAAATTCCATGAACCAGTTTTCACTGATTAACTTGCTTGTCTCATTGAAATGTTTTGGTTTCTTTTTCAAGGTCTGACTTCAAACCTCTTCAAGTCAGCTTTGACAGGAAACATAATCTGTCTATGCCTGAGTTTTCCATCTGTATGAGGGTGACAATAATTCGCCATTTTTCCCGGCTATCAGTCAGGACTTCCCTGCAGCTGTATACTGATATTGTAGTTCTCACTTGGGCGGCTTGGAACTGTGTAATATCACAGGTGATGCTAAACTGGAATTGAGCCTAAAATACCGGCTATTTAGTCTGCTTTATCCTGTCACTTACATGTGCTTGGACGGCAGGACTAGGATATGTAGCTTGCAAAGCAGGATTGTCATTCTCTCTTTGTGGATTTTGGGTGGTCATGAGTGATAAAGTATGGCACAGATGTGAGTGTCGTTACACTTGCCTCTCATCACTGGGTACTCGATATATTGTACATATTTACAGTTTCTTTCTGTTGCTTTTCAGAACTGTCATTCTCTGTGTTAGACACAGCTTGCTCTGGCTGTAAATTTCACTTCTCAGTTATTGATTTTCTTTTCCATGAATGGTTCATCATGTATTTATTTATTTGTTAGTGCTTCGGTGAGGGTTTTTATTTCAGCTTCTATGCTCTGCTTCCTTATGAAATGCTTGTCTTGATGTTTATTTGTCTTTCCAGTCATTATTTCTACTAGGAGACAGTGGCGAGTAACGAATTGGTGATGTGGTGTGGCTCCTGGGCTTTGGCGCTTGGTAGGATATTCAAAGCACAGCAATAACTGGTCTTGTCATCACAAGTTTGGAAAGAATATTCGAAACAGAAGTAGTATTTTTTGGGTTTTGCATTCAGGCACCAAAGAATGGGCTCTGTTGTCCTTCTTTGCTTCCAAGTAACCATCTCTAAAGAGCAGGAAAAAATGTCACTTATATCTTCAAACAATATTTATATTTTCTTATGACTGTATTGCCCCAGTGAGTTCTAATGCAGAAGCCTCTTCCCATCCCTTTGTCCATTTGCAAGGTTTTGTCTCTTGAAAACAAGTACAATGGGGGAAGCATACATAAAAGTTAGAAAACACTAGCAAGGCAAACTGTTCTTGAATGTCTTTGGTAGGGTCAAGGAAACGAATAATAAGGCTTTTAGCCAGGTGTGTTCACGTAGAACCACTGAAATCAGTGTTTGCCATCTGTCTGGCATTACTGGAATGTGTTTGGAAGGATAGTTTGGGGAATTCGCAGCACGAAAGGAGGTGATAACTTCACTTCTATACCCTCTGCTTTCACATACAGTCCTTGAGGAAGGGAGTATTTTTTGATTATACGCCCTTTCTCTTGTTCTGCATGTTGTCGCCTGAGCCCTTGCATTGGTGCTGTGGGTGGCTGAGAGCTTCCTCCTGCTCTCAACTACCTAAGTGCAATTTGTATATCTATGACAGGAATCTTTGATCAGTCAAGAAACTGCTGTTAATTACCTTATGCGGTGAATGCAATGCATTGAGATGGTGCGGTGGTATGAGGTAAAACCCACACCTTTACATAAGTGAAACTTGTTTTTCACCTAAAAAGTTAGCTTCATCAGAAGTAGCCTTTGTCACACCAGATAGATCCCAGCGTTCCGGTAGATGAAGCTCCTTCTCTTACATACCTAAATCTTTATCCTAATTTCTGCAACCATGAAATGAGAGAGGCAATAAAAACATTTTAGTGGGAATACTCTTCTAGAGCTTCAGATTATCTGCTCAAAAATATATTGAGATTAGTTCACTCCTAGAGCAGGAGCAGCTCTTACACTTTTTAGCTGGATTGGATTCCCTACCTTCCCCTGCCCTAAGGCCACTGCGCAGGCAAAATACACTTCTGGGTGGGCTGTACTGTGGTGTTGGGTTTGGCCTTGGCATGTCCATTGGGCATTTAACACACAAGGAAAATATAGATAGGATTGAGAAATACTAGACGAAGCTGACCTGCTGATGTTCTAGTAGGGATGGACCCTACAATCCCCCAGTCTAAGAGCTGCCCCTTCTCTTCAGGTTTTTTAGTAGAAGATATCTCTTTTTTAAAAAGTCCCCCATTGTAACTCTGCTTTGTGACTTCAAACACTGATGGCAAGCTAACGGAAAATGGATTTTTTTTTCCACTTAGATGTTGAAATTTGAAATTCAGTGGAGAGAGTCAGGAGACACCACAGTTGAAGTTACACAAGTAGTGTGATAAGCTCTGAAATGCCTCAGCAGAATATGAAATTGCTTTTGATCTCCTGAGTTGGAGCATGCAGAGAGGTAGACTGCTGGAACACAGGTGAAATAGTGTCCCCTAGGCTGGCAAGAGCATGTCCTTCAACAGTACCTACATTCACTCTACGTTATTTCCCTTCCTCTCTAAAAACTTTCAGAATATATTTTATGTGTCATTACCAACATTTGGGAGTATGACTGCCATGAAATTTACTGTTCCTGTAGCCTGTAGTGCTAATGAGAGGCTCAGTACTTCCTTTTCACATTTAAGGAATAGTTTAGTGTGATGATAAAATGTGCCAATTTAAGCAGGGATATAAAGTAGAATTCTTGCCTATATTAAGTTATTAAAAGTCCAAATATTTCTCGTATAAGAGCAGTAACCCAGGTATTATTTGTAATTGATGTTTCTAAATTTCTACTCTTAAACCGGACAATGTGCTGTTGAAAAACTTGAAGAGATTTTTGCTAGCTTAGAAAGAGACACTTGCATTTCAGCACCAAATAGGTTTATGTGTTTTAACTTATGTGTACTGTAATAAGCAGTGCACCTATCCAAGGCTTTAATTGTTATTGCTCCCAATACCAAGAATAAAAGAGGGAGCATGTACTAGATATTCACAAAAGGACAAAACTGCCGGCTATCACACATCTCTCATACTCGTTTTGCACCTGTTTCTACTGATAACCTTATGGACCTATAAACAAAAGCACTTTCAGTTTGGTTCAGTTTGGTTAAATTCCAGGGATCTTGTGGTTAAAGAGTATGTATGTATTTTACAATTTTCCACAGCTTTCGCTGGTTTCAGAGATAAGTACAGAGACAGGCATAAATATATCAATCAAGGTGCGGAATTGCTATTTTATCACCTTGGTTATTCCTTGCCATTTTCAACTGTAGTTACCTGCTGTGTGTCTTGAAGTATTGGAATTTAATGCTGATTAAAATGCCAAACTTTTTTTTTAAAAAAAGGTGTAGCACATACCAAGTTGGAAATAAAGTAATTAAGTATAGAATGCTCAGCCTGTTGTTTTAGATGATGCTGTGGGGAAAAGTGTCATCTACACAAATAACATTACTAGTTGTCTCACTTAATCAGCCAAGCAGGATAAAAACAAAGAATCGTAGAGACTAATAAAGATACACCATCTTAAACTTTCTTCTGTAAAACTTTTGCTTGTTTCAGTGGCTGCCTCAGCAATTATATTGATACTGCAGTCTCAGCAGTAAATATCCAAGTGACTTCCCTGGTTCATGTTCTGAAGGGACAATCATTTGTTCTTGTGTAGCTTAATTGTCCTTGTAGGATCTACAGGGTTCCTCCCTGTTGGTAGTGAGCTGATCACCGTTTGTAAAAAGGCTGGCTTCTAGTCTTCCACTTAAAGGCATGAGAATTGCAATTATTTCTTTGGTTATCCTCAAGTTAGTTTGCTTTTAAAGTGAAGTTAATATTCCTGTGCCTTCTGCTTTACATTTTCACGTTTTCTCTTCTCTTTATTGCTGCTGTGGCAAGAGCACACGACCTGTGACATGCAAGTTTTGCATGTCAGCAACTCCCAGTGGCTTATCCTGAGGAGCAAGAGTAAAGATCTCCTACCTTTCACCACGTGTTTTGGAGAGCTTTGCAAGTGCAAATCAGAGGTCCAGTAGGTTTGAATTGGCTCTTCCCTGTTTTCTGACGCATGGATAAAGGTGTTATTAGTTTGTCTTGCAGTTTTTGCCTTCATTTAAATTAGTTGCTTTGTTTGTCTGTTATTCCTGTGAAGGGCTTTATTCAGGAGTGGTGGGAGCAATGAGGAACCATCTGCATTAGGTCACTGAATTCTTACTGTATTTTCTGTTTTCTGAAAATAATTTGTAATATTACAGGACTTACAAAGTAACTTAGAAGAGATTTTTGCTTCAACTGTGCTCTGATCTAGGAATTTTTATTTCCTTGTCTTTTTCCAACATTGCATTTGTTCTTGAAAATTAAACAAGAGGCTTGACAAATGATGTTTTGTAAAAAAGTGCAGGCTGCAGCCCATCAGGGTTCACTTAGTCTGGTGGATGATACTAAAATTTCAAAATGATGCTTCTAGAACTAATAGTAATGTTTCTAAGGGAGAAATTATTTATCTAATTGTCTGCTGCCACATTTTGCTGGCAAACATTATGTTTTGCCATATGACCCTGGCCAAGCTCAAAATTTATTTCAGGAAAAGACACATATGCAGTGGTTTTGTTGGGAGGGAGAAAAACTTACAGATTATGCTTGGAGTTCTGTTGAAACCCCTGTAGTAGTGACAGTCAAAGGACTTTCTCCATCAGCCTGTTTTCAGTTTAGCTTGACTGTGCTTAATTACATTAATTTATTATGCTGACTGTCTGAAGCCTTCCAGGAGAAGAAAGGTAGTGGCTTTGTAGGGAGATAATCCCCTTCCTTTGTGGAAACACCTCAGTAGTAGTTTTGAGAGGTTGTTGCCAGGTGTTTAATCTGTGGGAGATGCAGGTACGCAGAGTATGGGAGAAGGGCTATTAGGAGACCAAAGAAGTGAGATGGCATCAAGAATTTCAAGGACAAGTATCTCTACTCCTTTATATTGCATCGGAGGAATGTGAACAATTCCTGGCCACTCAAAGAGAAAATACACGTTCTGCATGCCACAGGTCTTTAGTGCCCTTTTCCCTGTGTGAAGCTTTGACCACACTTTTCATCAACTTGCTACTTTAACCAATAAAAGAACTTTCTAGTTGGGTGGTAAACATCTCCGTAAGTGGCTAGATGGAGACTCAAAAGGCATGACATTTCGATTTTGGGGGCCTAAGAACTGTGGTTTTAAGTGAATGCTGCTAGCTGCCCTATGGTTTTGTGACATCAAGATTTTTTTAAGGGGTAATTTGATATCTGGCTCATCTTTCTCTATCAATCAACTCCCCACAAAGCAAGTGAAAAACAGCATGTATTTGTCAAATATACAATATTTGTCAGTCCTGTCACAAAAAATGAACTTTATCCCTTTTTGCCCATTGCCCTTCACTACATTCACGAGAATGAGATTGTCTCTCCTGGGAGATGTCACAGAGGAGGGGAAGACTTTTATCATTTTTACCATCTTTGGACAGAGCAGTATTTGCATTCTGGGCTTTGTTTAAAAGACAATTGAGCAAAGATAGTGATAGGTGTTTACGTGGCTTAGTGTGAATAGAAACCTTCCCCTCTGCTACCCACCAGTGTTATCAGATTTTAAATGTCAAGTACCCTTCAGTGTGCACAAAAGAGAAGATGAGATAGCATTCACATAGGCCCATGCTGGAAACAGAGGTGTGGCTCCAGGCGATGGGTATTCACACCTATGTGCAAGCCTTCAGAAGGGACACCCACCCAAATGACCCCCAGAGAGAACCTCTGAACACAATCTGTTCTCTTGTCTGTTGTACTGAAGTTGTGACATTAGTTTTAAAACTGAGATGCTCCGGGCTAATTACATATCTAATTACAGGCCCAGAGAAAGCCTCTTTATTCCTAGGTTCCTGGGCATGTTGTCTGCTTCTCTTTTTATTACAGTTGTTCTCAAAATGTCTCATTCCTTGTTAAAAAAAAAAGAGACACACAAAAAGAAAAAAAAATGTAAGCCCCACACTCAAGTAAAAAAAAAAGGCGGAGGAAAAAAAAAAAAGGAAAACATTCTGCTAATAGCAGGCAAATTTCTTATCAATCCTTCTGTTACCCCCTCCTAATTAATTGTGTCTCTCTCGCTTCTTTGCATTTCTGCCGGTGTCCGATGTGTAGCTGTGCAACATCTTCCTAGTTGATGCATGCACACCCTAAAGTGTTCCGGAGGTTCTGTGTGTCAGATTTAGAGAACGACAGCCTGGCCAGTAATATGTATGCTAATGCAAGTGTCTGATGGATTTCTGGTCCCTGGAAGCAGGGGCGGGCGGCTGGCCTTGCATTAGCAACACAGAAGATTCGGAGTCATAAGTCAAGCGATACTAAACTTCAAAGATTGTGCAATCTCTGTATTTGCACAGGCATCATCTCTTGAGTTCTTTGTCCTCTGCTTTCAAAATCTATAGGGTGTGCTTAGATCAAAATTTCAAGCTGTATCTGGCAACAATGCAGGCCAGAAATCGACATTTTGTACAATTTCTATTTAAAAAAATTCAACTTATTCCAAAAGCTGGAGTGGTATTGCTAAGTGCCTTGAAGATAGATGAGCTAGCGAGTCCACTTTTAATCTCAGTCTAGATGGAGCTTTGGAGAGAAAGTTTCAGCACACACTCCAACTGTTACTTGGGCTGCATGTTATTAATGCTCTCCTGACAAAGAGGTTGCAAAGTTAGTGACTAAAAATATTAATTGCTCTTTTATATAATGTACATTTAATGTTTCACAGAAGAAATGCTATGAATTCTATTATAAATTAATAATCTTACTAAATTTTTAATAACTTCCTTAAAGCAACATTTACAAGTGTGTTTTTTCATTATCATATTTGTTGCAATGAATAAATTAATGGTACAGGTTATAACAGTACTGTTAAGTTAAAAGAAATTGTGTTCTGAATATTACTGTTATTTACTGCTTGAAATTCGAATATGCGCAAAAGAATTCAGACATCAGGCATTAAATTCAAATCCTGGGCCATACGTTTTCAGTGAGATGCACCTTTTCTAAACTTGCGTAGTTTTGCACAATACTGCTTTTCATGTTATTCTCAACCTTAATCAAGCCTGGCATTGCAAACTTGAAGCAATTACAGGAACTCCAAATATTCAGGTAATTCAAACAGAGTCCCCGAAGTACCGAATGTAACAACCAGAGAGTAAACAACTGAAACAAGCATTTAATTTTAATGTGGTGATCTGAAAAACAAAGTTAGAAGGCGGGGGATCTGTTGTCCTGGAAGAGAGGAGAGAAGTGAAGCATTGCAGAGAGAAGGACGCTTCTAAGGGGGCATACTTTGTAAGCACTTATGTATTAAGTAATGCCGCATCAACACCAAAATATTGTAAGCAACAAGCAGCTCAGTGCTGGTATCGCAGTTTTAGCGTGCTACTTCCTTCTGTGTGCTGGTGTACAAATAAATATTTAGAGAGATTTAAATATTATTCAGAGATCTGAACTTTGGTCCTTCATAGTCAACCAAACCAAACCAAACCTCTTTTTCATCTGCCACTGGCCTCAGTTTGCCAATTTTTTAGATTTATTTTTTCATAGCAGGTCCCATTATGGGGGAAAGTGGGGAGGAGGAATGTTTTCTTCTATAAGAGGGCAGTACAGAAATGCTACTGCAGTGCTTTAATCAAATTAAAGTAAATATTCTGATTATTTTTTAATGAATTCTTTACAATCAAAAAGAAAAACATTGAAGACCATACTGGCAGAGGAATCTCCTGTAGGTGGGCTAGTTTCACCACAGGGTAAAATAACATGTTTCTGCTGTGGCACTTAGTGATTGATTATGTCATGTAAGAACAAAGCAATTAGGTTAATTTACACATTAATTATTTTATTGCTTTCTTTTTGTTTGGTTTCCAATGCCTTTGTTTAAAAAATTGAGCATGTGCTTTTGGAGGGGTTTCATTTCACTAATTAAAATCCAAGTGCACACATTGCAACACCTGCCTTGTAAGTGAAACCCATCTGAATGAATACAAACCCTCCGGTAGTTTGCAAGGGCACTCACAAGGAAATAACAGCCAAAGGGTCCCACAATTTGCAAGCTTTCATCCCCATATGTAGCTGGGAATTTGTTCTTATTGGTCTCTGTTTATGCCAGTGGCAGTTTTTGTAAGTTGGTGCCTTGAGGTCTACGGTGTTCAGGGGAGAAGGGGAGGCTTTGAGCCGCTGGAAGGTGAGTGGTTCCTGGGACTTCTTTGTGCTTGTGAAGCTCTTGGTCTCTTACGTTTGTTTTAAGATGACATACATCTGGGTGTGAGCTATTTATTTCATGTTGGTACCTGGCACTTCATAGACAAGATCCAGCTAATGGTTTAGCTCAAAGTATTAGACCTGCAGTTCTTGGGTAGCTTTTATGCAGTTACTATAAAAGGAAGTTTCTTAATTTCTTCTGTTCTGTGCACTTCATTTACAATCAGTTTTAACTGGAGCTCAGAAAGTGTATATTATTTAACTGTGGGGAAAAAATACATATTATTGCACGTCTAAGTCTGCCAGGAACTGTTAATCATGAAACAACAGATTTCACATCAGTGAATGGACTGAGGAAGATGTCTTTCTAAATTCTTGCTTGAAAACACTGCTCTTTTTTCTAAGTTCAACAGCTTCTCTAGATACATGGTTTAACTTTTAGGTTACCTTGTGTGGAGTCAGGAGTTGGACTCGATGATCCGCATGGGTCCCTTCCAACTCAGAATGTTCTGAGTCTCCTTGATAATATAAAACAAATGTGTGTATGCACTTGCACACATAGGACACGTATAGCAAGAAAACACGCTATTTGCAACTGCCGTTCCAGCAACAGCATGAAGTTTTTATCAGCAAACTTTACTAAATAACTGGTGTATTTAATTAGTATTCATGATGGATTTTTCGTGTTTGTGTTGTTCCTTTTGTTTAAATCAGACTTTTGAAGTCACTGTGGCTGTTCATGTTTGTCAGTGGAACTGGAAATTTTCTAAAAGATTAATTCCATAATGTTTCCTAAAAACCTTATAGAAGAATCCAATTTAAGCGTTAAAAAAACTCTCGTAGGCTGCTGCCTTTTAAGAATGGATATATAGTAACATGCATGTTCTGGATTTCTTTATAAAATATGTCTCTAAATCCATTATATGCTTTCATTTATTGAACATAAAAGAGGATTTTACATAAAAGCTCTTTTAACAATAACATTATGTTCCAACTATTTTATGTGATAATGAAATAGGATGGGTTTTAAAGTTGCAGTTTCTTCCTGACATATTAATCAAATTCCCTACATAAAGGAGGTAGAAGGTATCCACTGAATTTAAACACAATTCTTTTCTACCTGTTGTTCTTAAACTGCTAGAGGGCAATGAGAAGGGATACGTTTGTTCAGTCGTATACTTGAACCAAAATGAAGGTCCGCTGTATTGATTCCATTAAAGATTATTGAACGTTGTCTTCACTCGGAAAGCTGTGCTTGTAATTACTGGTTATTTTGGTGGTTATATTGTATTACTGATCATATATTTCACTATATGAAAATGTACAGACCTATTGATAAATTTTAGGATTACTGATTGGAATTTCCTGAACATCCACAGAGTTTTAACTACCTGATTGTTGTAAGGGGCATCCCTTAGTCCTCTTTCTTCTAGTCCCTGGCATTCAGCTGCCATCTAATCCTGTAGGCATGTGCATTTTTGCTAGTGGAGGAGTGCGTGTGTGACTATAGCATGATAACCTATAGGATGATTATTTAGACATCTGTATCTGTTGCATGGTCGGAAGCCAGGACATTTCTGTAATTGGACCCAATCCAGGAAGAGTTCCCTGAATCACCTGCCCAGGATGAAGGCAGGTAGAGGTTGGGATGTAAGGAAAGCAAGCAGAATGCTGAAGGTATTCCACTTTGGGTACCTTAATAAATATTAATTAGACCTTTGAAACTGACTTATGCATCTCACACGAACCTCTCAGCCAACACAAGGTATAATGAATTGCCTGCTTGCTTCACAAAAGTGTTCTTAATGCTTAATAGTTTTATCAAAAGATAATATCTAGGTTTACGCAGTACTAAGGTAGTTAGTTGCTTCCCAAATAGTTAAAAACCAAGTCAGGACTCAAAGTGAGTGACTTGTCTCCTTTATAAAGTATATGAATTTTCCACTCAATTTTCTGGTCTCATTGGAAGTTCATCTTACCTGTCTAACTCATGTCTGTGAATTCTGCCAGGCACTAAGCGAATATTTGTTGCAAACCCTGCTGTCCTTTTGTCTTTTAGTGGATTTAACCTTACCTGTTAACATACCTATTTTCCTACTGAAACCTATACTAGCAGTTCTGTAGCTTCTTACCAGGCACAGAAGATGCAGTCATCATATCCAATATCCATTGTGATTTTCCAGCTGTTTTTTTACATTTTTTTAACCTTGTAAAAACTTGGAAGTTTTACATTCCATTTGCACAGTTTCTAAAAGCAAGACTCAAGCATTTAGAGCAGAGAGAAAAGGTGAGGAGAAATGTTGTTTTGATCTAGAAGGTGACAGCACCAAAACAGATTTATATTTCTCCTTTCCCCCAATGCTGTAAAGTTCACTGGGCACGCCTAAATTCCTGTCTTCTTTAATAGATTAGATCAAAATTTTGTCGTTCTAGTCCCCGGTCAGCTGAGTTGGTCAGCTCCCTGGAGTGCATTTGGAGGGAGATTTGGAGAGGACACCAAGTGCCTTTAGCTTTTGTCTGTGCCAAGGCAGTGTCCAGTCAGAAGTACAAAGTGTTTACAAAGGCTGCAATCACTGCAGGTAGATTTATCCTTTGTCCAAGTAAAAGCTAAACCTTCTTTAGTTTATATCCCAGCCAGAGATGTAATGTGAGTTACTGCTTCTGTGCGTAATTCAGCTGCAATTTATATTTTGTATACCAGTTGTAAAACAGTTTCAATAGTGATCCGCTGCTGATTTTTTTTTTTTTTTTTTTGGGGGGGAGGGGTGTTAAAAAAAATTAATAAGACTCAAACTCTACCAAACTCTCAATGCCCAGCCAGCCTCGTCTACTTTTCCTGGTTTCTATAGTGCTTTGTTTACTACTGCACTGTTAGTACTTGAAATTGAATAAACCCCACCAGTCTTTCCCAAGTAGCTGTTTTTTGGATGTTATCTGATTACTGTATGGTGTTATATTGTCTTATTTGTACCACATTTAAATTTTCCTAATAGATTCCAGGAGGAAGAAAAGGACTGAAATCTCAAGTGTTGTGTTTTTGTATGCTAGATCAGGGGATATAAACAGAGCTCTTGATTCCTGTAGAATTTAGAGAAAGGAAAGAAATGCTTGACATGCCCTTATCAGCTGTACTTTACCAGCAGCTGACAAATGGAGGGCTCCCCCCCCTTTTTTTTTTAAATTTGATTCCATATTTCATGATCACCTGGTTCTAGCCCAAAGGAAATCTTTATGTCTGTGATATAAAACTTTGAAAGAAAAGGGGTTATAATGGAAAAGGCTGACAGTCTCTTAACTTACAACCGCACTAGCCATTAGAGTTTGTGTGCACATTTGTGTGTGGGTGCATAGTTTGATAGTGACAGATACCGAACACCATTTTTCTAAAAGACTGACCTTGAAAAATGATAGCATCAGAGTACCAATAAATGATACATAGTTCTAAAAGCTGTAAAATGTCAAACAATATGTACCTTATGACATGGTGCGGTTTAATATTCTGAGATGTCATCCCTATAACTTCTGAGGCATTCTCTGTTAAAACAGAAGTGATGTTGAGAAATTGTGTGAGACGGAGAGAGGTATAAATTTTGATGCCAAAGGATGCTAATATGGGTAATTAGCCAAGTGTTTATGTCCTGGTTGCCTTTTTATCTTCTCAACATTGCAAAGGCTGCATTTTCAGAACCGAGCAAGGAATTTGGCAATTTTTATCCTCCTTGACCAGAGTTTGAGAATATTCAGGCACCAAGCAATACATTATTTGATACGTGCATTGGAATATTTAGGAACGTGCTTTTAAAAGTCTGTGCCTTGGTTCTGCTAAATATGGGGAAAGGCCTTTCTTTTTTCCAAAACGTGTCCATATCTTTCAGTTGTAAACTGTTTGGGATAGAACATATCTCTTACTAAGTGAGATTAGTAAGAGATTACTCAGAGATTAAGATTCAATCTGGGATGATTGTAGGGCTTGACTAATGTAGATCATTGTAAGAGAGCCACAGAATGCTTTGAACTGAATTTTGGAAGGTAGGCAGATTTTTCTCTAAAAATCAGTAGTAATTGCTCTTTACGTGTCTTATATGGTCCAAGTGAGGAACCTTTCTCAAAATAGTAATTAGTGACTTTTCTAAAAGAGGATCCTTTTCATCTGTTTGGTGTTGGGGAGAAAAAAGCAAATTCTGGATGGGAGAAAAAAGTGTGGATTGAAGTCTAGATTTGTATGAAAAAGGATTTCAGAATATAACCTCTGTATAGAGCTAATAACATTTTTCTAGTGTAAACAGACATATCTTTCCTGGTGGGCCAAGTTATGAAAAAATAAGATACTTTTTTTTTCTGAGATATTTACGAAGATCAAATATATATGTGTTTATATATGAGTATGTGTATGAATTTTATAACTATACATATATAAAAATATATATGTGTGTATATATACATGATGTATATATGTGTGAATATATACACATATAGTTGCACACTCAACCACTGAAAATCAGTGATTTAAGGCTTTTTCTAAGGCCCTGCTTTAGAAGATAAGCCCTCAGGGAAGAAAGAAAGAATGTTCAGCTCTTCCCATAGAGGCTGGGGTCTTTTGCTCTGCTTGCGGAGCCGTCCTGATGCCCACAGTGTTACGTGGGTTCTCTTCTGTTAAGCTGGTACAGATTCTGTGGGACCACTTGTATTAGTTTAGGCTAATTCTGCTATAGCAACGTCTTGAGCACTGCTGCTGATGAAAACTAGGAAGATTAAACTCCACATAATCTGGGGATCTTTATGTAAGTGAAGTTCAAATTACCATAAGCTCTTCAAATCATTGATCTGAGAATCAGTGAGAACGGAAGAATAACTCAAAGTAGCTCACATTGGAAATCTTTGGGTCTTTTTTTATTTTTCTTCCTTTTTTTTTTTTTTCCTGGTAGAACCCTTTAAACATACATTGGAATAAGAAAGTTGTTCTTGTGCTACCTTCTTAAGGGAAAGAAGCTTTGAAAGGAGTTGCACAATAGTGTGTCTTCCTCAGTTAGTTAACGTGCAGTTCTTTGGCTTTATGGAGCCTATTAAAATGCTAAAAGTAACTGATTGATTATTTTAATGCTATCTCACTATTTCAATAAAGATTCCTTTTGAAATAGAACTCTATCTTAATGACACTGCCACTAAATGTGGATATCGTAGCTTCTGATTTTTATATCCATTAGAAATGAGGAAATATATTCACGGTGTTCAGTGGATATGTCCGGATATAACAGAAACAAGCCAGCAGGCCCAAAGTACCATCAAGTTACACGGGTTACACCCTGTTTGACACTTACAAACATGTAGCAAATTTTCTGTGGATTTTCAGACCTTATGGTGACAGTAATTCTACTGACATTAAGCTTACTTTTTTCTGTTGTCATTTGTGTTTCCCTTAGATGTAACATGCAGCTGTATAGTAAGTATTCCACAGGCTTTAGGTTGATACCACGTGAGCAACTTGTATTATCCTGTTTCCCTATGACTTTGATCTAGAGGACTGGGCAAAGTTTTAGGTATACCATCTGTCAGGTTTTGTCTGATCTTCATCAAACAGAATATGAGAATTACTTATTATCACATAATCGTTGGGATCGGAAGGGCCCTCTGGAGATCATCAAGTCGAACCCCCCTGCCAAAGCAGGTTCACCTACACCAAGTTGCACAGGATCACATCCAGGCAGTTTTGAATATCTCCAGAAAAGGTGATATTCCACAACCTCTCTGGACAGCCTGTCCCAGTGCTCTGCCACCCTCAAAGTACGGAAAAGTTTGTCCTCATATTAAGATAGACTTTCCTGAGTTTCAGTTTGTGCCCGTTGCCCCTTAACCTGTCGCTAGGCACCGCTGAAAAGAGTCTGGCCCCATCCTCTTGACACCTGCCCTTAAGGGATTTATAGGTATTGATCAGATCTTCTCAGTCTTCTCCAGGCTGAACAGACCCAGCTCTCTCAGCCTTTCCTCATAAGGGAGATGCTCCAGTCCCCTCATCATCTTTGTTGCCTTCCACTGGACTCTCTCCAGTAGTTATCTGGGAAGCGAAGTCTAATACCTGGGAGAAAATGAAAAGCAACTTCCTACCACTCTTCTCAGCTTGATTTGCCACTGCATCCACAGTTCATGTCAGACCTTCTGAAACAGACTGGCTCTTCTCTTGCCTAGGAGTCTGGCTGGCTTCACATCTCAAACTTGGAGCTTCATGGCTCCGTAGCCATACTCAGAGATTTGAGGTGATGTCTACATGGGGTGGTTCTTTAGTGCACATCTGTACCACTGACATCCTTCAAAATGGAGCAGTCCCATCCATTTTGCCTGTACTGACAACCAAACCATGCCAGGGAATCATTTGAAAGAGCGATAGATGGGCTGGGTCAAGCTATTTCAGAAGTACTTGAACACTGACTGACTTCCAGTGCCCAGGAACGTTTTCAGGTATCGTTTTATTAAAGTAAGGACATAGCCTAAGTGTGCATGTATGTCAGGCAAATTTAGAGCTCAGACAGGAGCCATATATGTAAAGTGACCAAATTACTTTTCTGAAATGCTTTACTTTGATAATATTGTAGAATTAATATTGTCATTTTAATAAAATACATTGTCTTTAGTCATAAAAATAGACCTTTTGAGGCTTTTAATCCACAGTTTCAGAAGTTTGTCACAGATAACATTTACCTGTGAAATGTGTTTATTGTAATAAAAACATCTTTGGAAGGTGGAGGGGGCTGGCCATCTGTAAGGAGCTCCTGCGCTACCAGTTGAGGAACAAGCCCCAACTTCAGAGGTAAAGAGGTATTTTACTAGTAAGAGGAAACTTCTAATTTTAGTAAGAGCTTTTTTTCTCCTTGCTAAATCTCTGCTCTTGCTTTGAGATGAATTGCAGTGGATTACCATAGTAATACTGTAATAGACCACCTGGACATTGTTAATAATGAACTTGATGAAATATCAGTTCTGGAATGAATTTAAAATGAGCTTCTTCCTACAGCGAGTAGAAGGAGTTGTATCAGACAGTGAAGAGATTTTCTGTCACAGATCACTTAGATTCTTTTCGGATAGTTCAGAGGTACTATATGATCTGAATGCTCGTTGTATACCAACTCTGAGTTGCCATTTTCCAGTAGCAATTGAGTTAGATTTTAAAGTCTTATGACTGTGAGTGATGGTATGTTATTATCGTGCTTATGTTATTATGGTACAAGGTTCTGTATTTCAAAAGACAGTAATTTTGTGTGTTGAGCAGTGTGATGCCAAGATAAAGCCCACTGAAGTCACTGAAGTTATTTTCTTCAGTTGAAATTAAGGTTTGCTGTATTTCCAGTACATTTATAGCTTATACATAAACACTGTATCTCTTCCATTTAAGAGAGGATGGTAGTTCTCCAAGAGTACTGCTTGTTTCATCATGACTGGGGCAGCAGGGTATTGCTGTTGATAGCAGGTTCTTCTCCCTGGTGATGCGCTGTGAAAGACCCCTTCTGGGAGGCATTACGTCTTAAGTTGGTCCTTTCTCAGTGTCAGGATGTTACCCACATAAGGTGCCTGTTCAGGAGCATGAGGAAGATGAAACGTTGGTGGGAGTCACAAAAAGAACATGCAGAATATTCTAAGGAATAATTCATCTGCCAGCCTGCAAGCACTGGGCAGGGAAAAAGAGGACCTTGTTGTTTCATCTTACTTAATTTAAATAATGTGCTTTTCTGGCTACATAAATTTTACTAAAGTGTAGATTCCAATAGTTTGAATACAGTTCTTTTATAAACCCTTGAAAGTGGCCTATGTTACGAAACTTCAGTTAAAAGTTGTTTTTTCTGTGCATGATTTATACCTGAGGCTTCTTTAATAAAGGCTATGAATCAGCAGTGGCTTAATATCCTTCAGTAAAAAGCACCTTTACCATCCACCTCAGATTATTATTTTAAAGGATGCAAAGTATTCTACTCTCAAAGTTGTTTCAAAGTATTTAAAAATAAATCAGACTTCATTGTTTTATGAGAGTCTTGAAAAGCCTGGATTAGAAAATTTTAGTTCCATTGGCCATCATGAGCATCTGTCCCGATCTGTGATCTCTGTGGTACATTTCTTGATCTGACACATCCCCACTGCACATTATGTTGCTTGCAAAATATTAAAATGAACCATCCATAAAAGATAATTCTAGTAGCCTCATTTCCAATTTGCTAGTATGGCATTGGGAATTGCTTGTCTTGAGAAATCACATTAATCTCTTTTTGTATGTGGTTCCTATGAAACCAAAGTTAACTAAGGAAAATTTCACATGGAAAAATATTCTTTGTCCTTCCAAAATATGGCCATGCTTAGAATTCAGAATCAGTTTAGTGCTGCATGAAAATTCAAATGGAACAGAAAATTGAAACTGTACATTAAATGAAGAATAATTGTCATTTTCTTCACCACTTATGCTAACATCTTCAATTGTAGTGAATTAATTTAGTAGGAATATGGATGTCATGCTTGCTGTTACAACACTTTCATAATTTAGTAGTAATTAATATACTACTGTTGCACAGTGCAGCCACATTCTCAGATTTATTCCTCATTCAGATTTGTGCTTTTTTCCTGCTGGTTAAATAAAAAAATAGGTGCAACATTAAGGTTGTGAATGCTTTCATGCCAGAAAAATCCTTAGTGTATTTGGTTACATTCTGGTCCACCAAAATGTCAAGTCATCTCTATTTAAATTATTTTTCTGCTATTAAATTTTTGGCTGATTGTGGCTGATTGTGGCTGATTAAATCTATGACCTCTAGATCACAGAATCCCACAGGTGGGAAGGGACCTCTGCAGGTCTCTGTTCCAAGCCTTTGCTCAAAGCAGGTCCAATTAGAGCAGGTTACTCAGGGGCTTGCCGCCTCATGTTGTGAGTGTCTCCAAGGATGAGTGTCCCATGGCAGCTCTGAGCCCCTGTTCCTTTGTTTACCTGCCCTCATGGTAATAAGTAAGTAAATAAATAAAATCCTTATATCTGGTCACAATTTCCTGTATTCTAGCTTCTGTCCATTGCCTTTCATTTTATTGCTGTGCATCCCTAAGGACAGCCTGGCACCATCATCTTTGCACCCTCCCAGTGAGGACATTGCTCTGGTCAGCAATGAGATTCCCTTTGCCTTCTGTTTGGAAGACTGGGCAAAGCTGGCTCTCTTAGCCTCTCCTCATTTATTGTGCACTCCAGCCCCGTCACCATCTTGCTGGTCTTCGCTGGACTTCCTCTAGCATGGCGAAGTCTTATGGATATCTTGCTCTGATATTAAAGGAAGATAGTATGTATGCAGCAAAATAATGGTATTCCATTACCTCCAAAGTCCTTCAAAATCTTTCTGAATCTTTCTGTTGTCTTTAGTGGATTCTCAACTACAACTTAGTGTTGGTTTGTTCTGCTTAAATAGCTTCAATGGTAACTAAACTTCAGAGTGAGTACAGATTAATTAAATTTCAAATTCCATTTTATAGAATAGCAGGTTCAGCTTATGTCACTGGGCCAGCCCAGGAGGGAATATTTTCTTTGGCGGTTTTCTTTTCTTTTTGAATTCTAAGTTAAAGCATATGGAAGAATGTGATCTAGCTTTTGAAAGTGCATGACACATTCATTTTTTCGTAAAGCTGAACCGAAATAAAATAGACCCATAGCAGTTTTGCTCATAGGATATTTAGTTTTAAGAAAGTGACTCTTTTGAAGGGCGTGGGGTAGAGCATGGTTTCAGTTCCTGTAGAAAATGGTACATTTATAAATGCATATTTTGTTGCTAGCACCATATGGCTGCATGTACATTATAAAGGCCATTCATGCTTGTAGGCTCAAAAAGTGAATGTGTAATGTGTCTTTAAACTCAAAGGAACTAAAAGCCAAAAATTATTGAGTGATTTTTCTTTTTCATATTTCAGTGTTGATCTTTCTGTTTTCTCTTGTAAGGAGCCTGTCTCTGAAGCTGTCGAAGGAGGTAGACCAAGGAGAAGCCAGGTACCCTCGTGTTAGCCAGCTGGCTGGCAGCCCATCCTTGGAGTGGCCTTTTACTGGTCTGGAAGAAGGCGGAGGCATTGAATCTTTGCCCTTCAGATTGATGTTGCAAGATTGCACAGCTGTAAAGACGTTGCTTCTGAAAATGAAGAGGGTTCTTCAAGAGGTAATCACCCGTTCATTTGTTAAATTAATACCTTTCAGCATTAATGAGCTAAGCAGCAGAAAAGGGTCAGAAAAGTTTATGGACGTGATGTCTTTTAGTATGTCCTGAAGATATGGAATTGATGCAGAAGTATAAACAGTAGTGCCTCAACATGGTGGAGGTAGAAAGTTTCTACTACAGCTGAGTTTAACCGATAGTGCCATCTTGGTGTGCAGAGTATACAGCTTCTCTTGAGCTTTTACCAAAAAGGGGGTGGGGGAATGAACTGCTTTAGATCAAAATAAATTGCATTGTTTTCCTCTAGTGTTTTAGAGCTTTTCAGTTTTCTTACTATATTTGTTAATCAGTATGAAGTCACATGCACTTTATTCAGAGGAGAGATGCAGAGGAAAAAAAAAGTTCTCTTAAGTAACTGTACTAAAATTAAAGGTTACTAGCTTGAGTTTGTAAATGATGGCTGAAATGAGATTTCTTAGGCCATTCTAATAATTTCAAGAGTCCTGGCTTGTCCTGTCCTGCTGTATTCTCCAGCTTCCCCCATGGACTGCTTGTGTTGCTTTGAAAAATTTCTTTTGTATCCAGTTCCCTTTAGGATTTTAGAAGAAATCAAATTATTGTTGGGGTTAATACTTTAGGCTCAGAGAGCTCTCTGGAGGTCCAACCCTTCTACTCAAAGCAACGCCAACTTAGAACGGGTTGCTCAAGTCCTTGTCCACTTAAGGTTTTGATACCTTAATGGGGTTTGCACATTGTCTCTGGGCAACTGTTCTGATATTTGACTGTGTCATTGTCATTTTTTTCCCTAAGACATAATCAGAATTTCCCTTGTTGCAACTTCATCTTCGTGTGATGAAGTGCTAGTCATTTAACTGAGACATTTAAATACCAAAATAAGGCTTTGGCAAGTTTGGTTTTTCACTGCTCACTTCTTGATCATCTGTATCTAAATTCAACCAATTGTTGTCCTGTCTGAGAAGGTTGTCAAAGGTATAGCCGTGATAGTTATCCGTTAGTCCTCCTAAATAACATGTTTTTGCTGGTGGCAAGCCTCATGCCTTCCAGTGTCCTTCAGTTCACCAGAAGCTTTATGCATGCTATTGGGCTTCTTAGTGGACTTCTGTTTTGCTGGATCCAGAATTGAAATCATTAATTCTTTATCAGTTCCTGCTTATATAATGTCAGAATACGGAGTGAATTTAAAGGTTCTTGTCCACTGAGAAGGATTTGTAACCCTATTATATATGGAAATAAATAACAAGAATTATAATATTATATGACATAGCAGTTGTAATATTCAACTGGTATTGGCAACATGCTTTGTTACTTCTAGTGTGAATAATTCTGTGTTTTGCTCAGAAAAGTTCTTTCTTATTATGATGGTAAGCATAAGAATTTTATTTTTGACTTGCCAAGTTCCATTAAACTTGTGTAAGAATCTACTGTGATTTTCTATATGGAGATATGTTGTACCTTATAGTACTTCATCTTTAAAAACATTCACCAGGTGATCTCCACAAAAGGAAGAAAAGGTATTTCATGTGACTCACTGGAATTTCATGTCCAGTTACTCATACCTCCTTGTGTAACTCATATTGATTTCATTTTTTTCATCTTAATCATTCAGTCTTTTTCTTACTTGTTCCTTTGTACCATATAGTTTCCATCTCCCCCTCTGACTAACAGAGTGTGATTCTGTCCTTTTCTTTTTGTCTTGCAAAATCAAAATGGCCTTTTTCTAATTCTACAGTTGGAAATTATATGCGATGCATATATAATATGTATGTGCTGTAATCTACCTCCCTGTTTTTCAGCACCTTTGAGATGGAATATGCTAGTAGTAGTACACATTGTTCTAGTACACAGCTAAAGAAAAGTCTTGCATAGCTAGGACGATGTGACCAATCTGATGATTATTGAAAACTTTTGCTACCTTGAGTTGTTACTTGTATTTTGTAATGAACGATTTGTATAGTATCAGTGGTAGAAAAGGTATGGAGAATGCTGTTAAATGGTATGGGAGTGTGCTTTTTAGTAGCCCCATCTGAGAAATAGCTATTTGATATGTAGTGCAGTATTGCAATTCTACTGCTATAAATACACATACTAATTCCTCCAACAAAAAATTACTTTTCAAGGTCAGTGTTAAACTACACAGTTTTCCTATCTCTACAAAGAGTTAACGAACCTGACCGCTATACAGTGGGCATCATCCATGGTATCACTGCAGGAGACTGAAAGAGCAGTAACAACACAATATTCACAAACAGCCTTTAAAACACATGAAAATATTAGGAATTAAACCAAAACCAGAATACGATTCGAAAGAATGTAAGTAGCTAGTTTGAACAACCAAAGAGAAGATGACCTTGAAATACATTACAAATTGGCACTGGAATGACACAACTTGATTATCTTCAGAAATACAGACATTTATACATTTATGTCACTTTTAAATTATTAGTGAAATATTCCAAGAAAATATAATTTCATCAAATTGAAATATTGTGTTGAAGCATCTGATAAATAAGTCATCTGAACATATTTGGCAGGCAGTTTCCATAGAGAAGGTACCTTACTTCCATTGTAACTAGATGTAATTTCTTCATCCAAAAATCACTTCCACCCCAACCAATATTATAAATCAAACTCACCACAGTACAGAATTAAAAGACATAAAAGAAAAATTCTTTCCTTAACATGGAGCGCTCATGTATCTTTAGATGTATTCAAACATAGTCTCTGTCAGGCCTATATGGTATAGAAGTGAAATATTTTATGTCTATAACAGTATAAAAGAAGTATATTTATAAATAATAATAATAATATGCCACACGTTTTCATCCCCTTTAAAAAATATACAAAGCATACAATCTACATAGGGAAAAATTGCACATGAGTTATCAGAAAAAAAGTGCAGTATTTCTTTTTTATAGCTGATGTTACCCGTAGAAGAAGAAATTACAGTAGCGTACACCTCTTTATTGAAAAATAACATGTTAATTGAGTTAAAATATTAGCCCTGTTATTCAATATAATCCTTCTTCTTAAGCACTGAGCACTGCTTCTAAGGAGTGATTTAATTATGATCTGCCAAAATTTAATACTAGGCAGTACAATATACTTCTTTTGTTGTTGTTGTTGCGGTTGCTTGTAATTGAAGAATCTAAATGGAAAAACTGCATACAATATATGCTGTACTGTGCTGCAGATTTATAAAGCTGTGAGTTTGGCTTGTTATTAGTCTTATCATGAAAAGGGAAATTGAAGACATGGCAGTAACTTGCAAGATTGAGAATGTTATTAGGTAATGTATTTAGTAAAAGACTAATGAATGATTGTTCAATTAAGAGAATTAATTGCCATTTCACTTTCACTGAAAATGCCTTGAAAATGTATACTAATAATTCTTTATAGCTTTGGCCATGCAAGTCTCATAAGGCAGATTGCACCCTAAAGTTTTGAGAACCTCATTGAACAAAGCTGAAGGTAGTCTGGAGGACCCTGGCACATGAGGAAACTCAGTCATCCACTAGAAATCGATCCAGAAAGTATGTCTGAATCTGTTTGGCAGCTTTTTCTCCTGTGTGTGCCATTCCTGTCAGACAAATCTGCAATATATGGAGTAACCAAGACTTGTGGGTCTGCATGAAACTGCAAAGTTTCATGAAAAAGCATTACCAGAGATTAGCAGCACAGGCAACTTGATAAAAGCTACTTCAGCATATAAGACAATACAAGCTGTTGTGTAGCCTGTCTGTGATTTACAAGTAGTTCTTGGTCTCCCTTTTCTCTCCATCTCACTGATGTTTATTGAACTGTTTTTTTTTTTTCTCAAAGTCTACTTGGTGTTGACCTTTTCCTCAGTAATAACTCCTCTCAGTCAAAAAAAAAAAAGGCAAGAAAATGAGGAGTTGGGTGGATGAAATTGGTAGATTTGCCCTCTCCTAACAAATGGATTCTTCACTTTCTGACTTCAGACAGGCCTTTCTGCTCCCAACTGGTCTTCAACTCAGAATCTGTGTCATTTTTTCTCCCCCATATGCTGTGCTATACCTTCTGTGTTTTGTTACATTTCTGGACACTAATTGATTGCGTACAATCAATGGGCTTCTAAAAATTAGACTGTAACTTCTTTTTTGCTTATTGCTATCAACAATAACAAGTATATAATGCCTCTTTCCCAAACATTATATAGGCTTTCCTGTACTCTTCCAGATGAAACTGAAATGATTTCCGTCTATTAAGTTCTTTATGGTTTGAGTTATAGCTAACTGAGGCAATTTGAAAGCTGGCTAATTGAGAGGACGTTTAAGGGCTTTGCCTCTGTTGAAATCCTTGGTAGAACATTTCAGGCAGAGACATGTGAGGAAAACTCATATGGTTTTGGTTTTGTGCCTGGCAAGAGAGAGGGTCTTTATGCTGAAATAACGTAGTGAAAAAACACGGTTATTTTGGGAAGGAATCCATTTGGTCCATGGTAATGGGGTTTTGTTCAACTTTAGATGTTGAGTTAGTTGATTAATTTTGCTGAATGTCCCATTAAAAAGAAAATCTTGCCTGCATTTAGGCTTATTTCTACTGATCACATTTTCCCTGTATTCTTTATGAAATATATAGGTTATCGACTACATAATTCTACTTTTAGATATTTTTATGGGGCTATCAGAAGTGACCTTCCTGGTTGCTAATCTAGAAAATTAAGATACGTTGTCTGTATGTTTGTGTAATTTGGCATATAAATTATTCAGTGCATGCCCGTACTTCTTTCACAGCTCTGCAAAACACCATGCAAGCTGTGGAGCTTTAGAAATTGAAGCTAATTGCTACGATTAGCAATAGGGATAAGTCGCTCTGGACATATATTGCATACTGTGTTTTACTAATTAATCATTTATTTTACTGAGGGAAATTGCAGCTGTCTGTGGCTGTCATTAAAACTTAAAGTGTCCAGTACAGTGTTTTTAGATTGCACTTGAAAGAATGAGAAATATGGAACATTATGTCAAAATCACTGTGAGACTGGCCATGACAGTTGCCTGAGACTTGGGTGACAGAGTGAGACCACTCTGTCTGCAATTAGCCTGTCAGGTGTCACTGGCTACATTACTTCTCCCCATGCATCTTTCACCTCATCAGTAAAATAAGCATAATTATAGAGTCTTCTTTTATGCTGCACTTGCAATCTACTAATGGTAGTACTAAGTACTAAGAGAAAGCTAAGTGTTGTTTGTGATATTTTTTAGCCTGATTGCTAAGCAATATGGAATTGGCCTTAAACTATGTTTTTTTGAAGACATTAAAGCATCTCCTGCAGTCCACTATGAAATGTATTATGTTTACTAATAGTGTCTGTTAGCCACTTAGAAAGCAATTGTAAGTTTAATACACTGTAAAATACTGCAGGTTTTCTTCCTTTAAGTAACTTTGTAATTAACCACTGTAGCATTACTGATTTATTCAACAACTCTGCATTTAATGCAGTCCCTTTTATCAAGTAATTCATGCTGGAAATTGGTAATTCCTTCATTTCATGGTGTGTTGACACTGCATATACCCATAAATTTAAATAACTAATAATAAAAATGTACTAGATTTAGTAATAGGATTTAACTTTGTCGTTTTAAAATGCTTTTTCACTTGGAAATATACATTAGCATACACTTGCCCAGCTGCTTGCAAAGAGAGAGCAGAACACCCCATTGGTGTGTGTATTTTCTAGTAGCAAATCTCAGGGTAATGGAGAATATTGGGAGTCAGTGGATATAATCAGATGTTCTCTTTGGCAGCGAAGATGTTTTATTCTAAGAGTATCCATTATAAGGTATATAATAGGAGCAAACCAACCCAGTGTTTGTTATTTAACTAGACATTCTCAAGGTAGAAGAAGATTTTTTTCCCCGTATTTTTTAGGCAAGCTGCATAGAGCAAAGATCGTCTCCAGCATTGCATCATGTGTGTTGAACTTGGTACCCAGCAAAGAGTACAACTGCCCAAGCCATGAGCAGCCAGTTTCTCCAGGAAAATGCTGTATGAAACGGTGTCAAAGGCTTCACTAAAGTGCAAGTAGACAACATCCACAGCCTTTCCCTCACCCACTAGGCGGGTCACGTTGTCATAGAAAGAGATCAGGTTAGTCAAGCAGGATTTGCCTTTCATAAACCCGTGCTGACTGGGCCTGACCACCTGGTTGTCCTGTACGTGCCACGTGATGACACTCAGGATGATCTGCTCCATAACCTTCCCTGGCACCGAGGTCAGGCTGACAGGGCTTGTAGTTCCCTGGATCCTCCTTTCGGCCCTTCTTGAAGATGGGCGTCACACTTGCTAACCTCCGTTCAGCCGGGACCTCCCGGATCAGCCAGGACTGCTGATAAACAGTGAAAAGTGGCTTGGTGAGCACGTCCGCCAGCTCCCTCAGTACCCCTGGGTGGATCCCATCCAGTCCCATAGACTTGTGTGTGTCTAAGTGGTGTAACAGGTTGCTGACCATTTCCCCTTGGGTTATGGGGTCTTCATTCTGCTCCCTGTCTTCCAGCTCAAGGAGCTGAACAACTGATCTTACTATTAAAGACTGAGGAGGCATAAGTACCTCAGCCTTTTCCTCATCTTTTGTCACTATGTTTCCCCCCACATCCAAAAAAGGATAGAGGTTCTCCTTAGCCCTCCTTTTGTTGCTGATGTATTTATAGAAATGTTTTTATTGTCTTTTATGGCAGTAGTTAGATGAAGTTCCAGTTGGGCTTTGGCCCTTCTAATTTTCTCCCTGCATAACGTCATGAAATCCTTGTAGTCCTCCTGAGGTGCCTGCCCCTTCTTCCAAAGGTCATAAAGGCTCCTTTTTTTCCTGTGTTCCAGCCAAAGCTCTCTGTTCAGCCAGGCCAGTCTTCTTCCCCACCGACCTATCTTCCAGCACGTGGGGACGGCCAGCTCCTGTGCCTTTAAGATTTTCTTCTTGAAGAATGTCCAGCCTTCTTGGACTCCTTTGCTTTTCAGGATCTTTGTACTTTACAACAGATGCTCCTGACAGTGTGTTCAATTGCTGACACACTATGAGTACTTAATGCGTATGATGTTACAGGCTGGGACTGGCACACAGTCCTGTGCAGTCACTCAAATCTCAACTCAACAAAAAGATCTGAAATGATCCAACTCAGTTATCAGTTCATGTCATTGCTCACGATGAAGTTCTTTTGCAGGCCACATTGAAAGCGTTTTTGAGCCACACTTTGAGATTATCAGTCTCAAATGAATACACTTACTTTTTAATACTGAAAAATGGAAATTTTCTGTTCTCCATTTATGTTCTTTTTGTTCTGCTGCTGATCTAGTGGCTTAATCTATGTAGACCACATATGTCTATGTGCTGCAGCCTTATTGAAACCAGATTCACCATGAAACACGTTGTCCTCCCACATGTAGAGATTATATTGATATACGTGTCTACTCCATATACTCAGAAGGCAAGTGATTAGCTGCTTTCTTGCTTCTCCTGTTGTTGCCTGAATGAAACATGTTCATGCAACAGCGCGGTGTGCTCCAGGTCAGCATGGATTTGCATAGCATGCTGCCCCAGCCTTCTCCACAGCCAAGTCTTAACAGCACCTTGCAGAGAAGCATTAAAAATAGCAACACCATTAATATGTAATGTCCCAACATCAGCAATTCTGTGCAATTGGCTGTGATTAGCTTGTGGCTGAACACCATAAAATTGTAACGGCTCAAAAATGAAACTATTTTCCCATTTAGTACTTCCATGGTTTTGATCAGTTGCTGCAGGTCAGTCAGCTACATCCTACCTGACATTCCTTGGCAATGGAGCTGATCACACCAATTACATTTTCTGATAAATCTGCAAATACTGAAAAGTGCATTGCAAAATAATGATCAATCAATGGAAGAAATTGAGAACGTCTGTGAAAGTCTATAGAAGGAATTGATCATACCCAGTTGTTAGAGCTCATGAGTAATTTTGAGCTAAATGACACATTTAATACAGGGGGTAGATGGAAGAGTTTCTGATAGGAAAATGAATAATACTGCTAGATTTAACGAATTTCCCAATGAGTTATCGAGTTCTTTTATCAAAAAGCAATTGGAAATAGGAGTGGGATGAAGATGAGTGCACAGCACTCAAGGTGCACTATAACTGAATTTCCTGCAAATTTACTGGGGTTGTAGATATGAAAATACCAACTTGTCAAACAGTTTTGTAACTTACACCGCAGTATTTAGTGTGAGGCTTATAGCTAGTGCCATTGCCTTCAAGTCCAGTAGGTTAAAACCAAAAAGGATTATCCTCATTTAAGTAGTTACTCAACTTCTGAAGTTTCACAGTCCTGTATCCCCAAGATACTAAGATTTTTTCTTCCTTGTGATAGGTTTCAGAGATTTCCTGACATGGAAAAATGACTGGTTATATAGATAAAGCAGTAAAACTGATGATATGCAACTGTTGGATGGATGTACAAAAAGAATAAAAATGTGATAGATAAAAATGTAGGTCTAGTATTCAGGTAGTGGAGTGCCAACCGTGCATGTAGTTACCCATTGCAATATTTGTGTTTTGTATATGACCGTATAGATGATTTGGCAGAATTTCAATTTAATCTCTTAATTAATTATCCCTTACCCTTGATCAACCAGAATTTAGGAAACAAGTGCTAGTGTAGTCATAGGAGAAGCTCTCATGGTTCCCAGCATGGATCTTGGCATAGCTCTGTGCTGCAGATTTATTTAATGTTTTCTCTGCACAGTGCTTGCCGTTACTTTGTCACCCAGGTTATCAGAACAGCGCTGATCATTTTCCTAGTGGAAGAAAGAAAAGATAAAAAAACTGTTGATAGAGCATGCTTACCTAAATTCATGATTTTTGCCAAAATAATAGTGCTGATTTTGTGCAGTGTGGCTCTGCTTTAATTCATGAAGATGAATTTATTTGTTTGAAGGATGACATGATGATTCCCAGTGACAGAAAAGGAAACCTTTTTTTGAAAGGGATTTGGAAATCACACATCAGGGAAATACCTTACATGTGTTTTTTGTGATTGTCCAGAGCCAGGTGGTAGGCACATGTAATTTTTATGAACATGTTGTGTATATAAAGAAATATTGCTTACGTCCAACAATCTGTATTTCTCCCCTTTTTATACCTTAATATTACATGTATGGCAGTTCTCTGCCTTCGGTCAGAGCCTCAGCTGGGTGTGAAATAGCATAGGTCCATTTAATTCAGCTGGTACTTGGTGCCTTCTCAGAATGCTGCTCTCCATCTTTCTTTCTCCTTAGGTTTTCATGTTCACAGGAGTTCCCCTCACAGAGACAGTAATCGTCCATATGATTAAGAGCTCATGGATAAAAAATTGCAAAGTTAACTCGTGCCTAGGAATTTATTTATTTTTTTTAATTTGAATTGAAAACTCTCCTCTGTTTTCACTCCTGAACTCAGTAAAAAATTTTGGGAAGTTGTCAGGAAAAAGCAATATCCTCATTTACAAGCTTAAAAGAGAGGATTCTTCTTTTTATCAACAGTTCTTATGTCAAACCTGTGTGAAGAGAATCTAGATAGGAACAGAGAAATAACTGATGTTGCCTCAGTAGGAACTGAGCATCTCATAAAGCGGCTAAGCAAGGGTACAGTTTGATGACTTAGCTCTTTTAAGCGGGATAGAGATAACTAGAATGAATGGCTAGCCAAGGTTTGCTTATATTCTAGGATTTTTATTTCTCTTGTGTGGCTCTATTTTTCCTGTTCCTATTGGGTAAATCATTGTTGGTTTGTTTGGTTTTTATATATGAGGAAATCAGCTCTCGGGTCACAGCTACAAAATGCCGCTGTAGAAAAAGAGAACTAGGTTTCTATTACTTGCTACCCCGTGCAAAATCTCTTCTAAAAATTGTTCTTCACTTTTGATTTAAACTGTGTTATGAATTTAGATCAGTGATGAAATAAATGCTTGAATCTCCAGTGTGTAGCCATGCCAGCCTTGCTCATCTGTGTAAGACCTTTGCTGCTATTAAACTTCTGGCAATAGCACAGAGGAAGCAAGCAGTGTTTGTGTCGGTCCTTTTGCTATGAGAATAAGCATTTGTTTTTCTCTCCAGTCCCCAACCCCCTGTGGGGTTAGACGACCGAGCAGTCTTTTTTCCCATCTATACTTTGTGATGCAGCTTTGGATCAGATGGTGTCTTAAACTTGTGCTCCTAGCCTGTTTGATATTTAGTTTCTCGTGCACAGTGTTATGGAGCGTCAGTTGCTTTCAAAATAAGACGAGCATGGTGCATGTAGAGACAGTTAAGTGTGTCTGGATGTTTTATAGATAAAAGATTTAACCAAAATATTCACTTAAGATCTAAGCAAATCGGAGTTGTTAACTATTTGGTCCCACTCGTGTGGGACCTCTCCTGATGTGCCCCATCAGAAGGAAGAACTTTATATTCCTTTTGTGTAGGCTACTTTGGCATTTAAACAGAGAGTTAGCTTTTTTGGAGTACTCAAAATGAACATTCAAGGTACAGTTTAAGAATAACCCAGGATAAAAATACTGCTAATCACGCTGACCTTTGCAAAACCAGTCAATTATCTTAAGTATATGCTGGTTAGTTCTATTCCTCATTAAAGATCTCTTTCAAAGCTCATGGAGGCAGTGGGGAGCTTTGCATTGATGTTAGCGAGCTTTGGATAACTCCCTGAGTGAATAAGACAGTGACATCAAAATGAATTTGTATTCATGGTTTCTATTTGTATGTGGTTGTCATTATAATTCACATTCTGGTGGTGCCAGACTCCCTTTTTTTACATTTTGGTTGTGTGCATGTGTCTGTGAGTTAAATGTGGGTATACAGCTGTAAATTATTTATATATTTCTACAATAAATTAGTTACGAAGATACATGTGGGTTTGCAATATGCGTTCAGCATACAGTTCTTACAGCTATACCTAAAATAAGCCCGCTGTCTCTTGCTAATTACAGTGATGGTGGTATTGACTTTACTGTTAAAAACTGAAACCATACTAAAATAGAAAGTCTTTTTAAAAATCCGTGTTTCATAGACTGTTGTTTAGATACTGATCTACGCTACGTCATTCCATCTGTCATTGGACCGTTCTTTCACAATGGATTTTTCTAATGAATGTGAACTTTTGTATGTTTCTTTTGACTTTTGTGATTAATCTCTTTCTTAGTTGTGTCTTTTTTTAATTGAGATGCCATTATGTTTTGACAATGCAGGCTTCATAAGCGTATTTTGTCTGGCAGTTTTGCAGGCTATATTTTACCATATACTGTAGTTTGCTCATACAATACAATATTTGACTGTTGATTTGTTTATATATTCACATAATTGATTTTTTTTTCCACAACTTAACATCTTTCTGTTTATCTCATGTTTATGGCATGTTTTGGCAGCTTCTTGAACAATTTATTAGGGCAAAATATAATTGTTTACTATTTATATCCCAGCTTTTCTGGAAGTATAATTATGTAGTATTATTTGGATAAATTATTTTCTTGTAGTCTAGTCACTTTAGGACTTGCATTACGTGCAACTTTATAGGCTAGAAGTAGTAAGACTTAGTGTACAATAGTATACTAGTATTAGAATTAGTACAAAATATTCTTCTCACTAATTTGATATTGTTCATTCCCCCCCCCCCCCACCCTCTCTCTCCCCCTCCCCCCCCCCCCCCATTTCCATCTGAATACTGTAGAGGATCTTAGAGAAGCATTTTTTAATATCTTCACAGCATTTAAAGATAGAAAAAGTTGAGTTGCATAAACACCAAGTTTCTGTTGTACCCTTAAGCAAACTTGGAAGAACTTTGGTCCTATAATACTGCCATAGCATAATATTGTGTTTTCCATAGCATTTAAACTCATACTGTTTATAAGTGATTTTCAGAACTGTGGACAGATGCAGTGTGGTCTTACAGGTGCTACGGAAAAACAGTAGAGATTTTGGCAGTTTGATAGGGTAAGTGTCTTATGGATTATGTTCCCATCAGAGCTTGAAGAAGGCACTCTGAGCATGGAGTATGGTGGCAGAATCGCCCCAGGTCTTCAAAGCCAGTGCTTACTTGCATTGTTCGCATTTGTTTGTGCAGTAGGACCAGGATATAAACAGATATATAGTGTGTCTTCAGGACCATATTATTCTTGTGCTGAATTTTATCTTTTAAGTTCTCATTTAGTTTTATCTGTGCTGTGGTTACAATTTAGAACTTCGTTCCATTTTCTGTGGAATAAAGATAGAAATGAACATTTTTGACATGCTTGGAACTGAAAATATGTGTTCTTCTATAGCTGTTTCAATGTGTCAGAATAATCAAAATTTACATAGCTATAAACTAATTTTTTATTCATACCTTCTTTTTGGGAAATGCAATACCAGCAGTGATAGCTTTATTCATGTGTGTCATTCAGGAAGGCATTCTGTGTGAGTTACACTAAAAAAAACCCCTTCGTTGCATCCATCTTGGTTTTAATGTTAAATTGAAAATTCTTGCCATGATTTGGAATATAGTTGCACAAAGGAGAGGGCATGAAGGAAAGATGCAAAAATAGGAACAGGAGAAAAGCGGTGAAATGTGTACTAAGAGCGCGCGATAGAAATGCTTCACTGGAAGGGCGGTTGGTTGAGCTAGTCTGGCACCCTGACAGCCCTACTTCTGTATTTGGTATTTGCTGAAGCAAGTAATTTATCCTGACAGTAACTATGCCAGTACTGCAAGAATTCTATTTCACTAAGATTAACACCTTCTCCCTTGTTTCTAAGAACAAATATCCTTTATTTCTTGTTTCTGGATCTTCTTGTCTTCTGTCTTACTGGTCTTGCTGTGGTTTATGTGTGTATGCTTTAGCAAGAGTTTTTCATGAACTCCAGAAATAAGATCTAGCAGCTGAGCTTTTTAGCTTTCTTAAGTGTTTTTTTTCCTCTTTTTTTTTGACAAGGTAACATTGCATCTTGTGAGAGTTGAGCCTCTGGTCTGCTGCCCCAATTAGTGCTAGTGTTAAAAGTTTTATTGCTTTAGCATATCAAGAGCTGTCTCCTTAGTACTGTCTCCTGTTATAAGACTGAGAGCTCCAGCTGCAAGAGAGCAAGAAGACAAAGGCTTGGGGTAGCCATTATTCCAGACGACTTTTGGAGCGATAACGTGAAGTATTCATATGCTGTCTGCTGAAGTTCTCAAATTATCCTGAAAGTACGCTTTGGCCTGTGACATTATTCAGGCTCTTCTAGTTCACCACCGCTATGGTAATGAGTTGACTCACCTTTTTTTGAAGGAAAAAAAATCTTAGGAGGAGAGAATAAGGAAAAAAAATTGATGTGTTTATAATTATGTAACATACAGGATTTATTCTGAGTTAGGAGGGTGCTGGTAGTGAGACTGTGAGAATTAAATTAAAACAAGATGTGTGATTATTTTTCTTCCTATCTTAGGTTATAAGGCAGAACTTTATTCAGAGAGATTGCTGCGCAGCAGAATGCATTGGTGGCTTGTAATATTGGCAGTTAGAGGCGAGGGCATTGTGTACTGCTGGATGCCAGCAAAGAGGCTGCCTGTACCAAAGCACAGTGTTTAGTTTCACACCATGATTGGCAAAGTACAGCTGAAATTAAAATAATGACATTAATGAAAACTGGGCTAATTTTTTAAGTAAACTCAGGCACAAACTGAAGTTTGTGTATTTTTCTAATTTTTATGTGGAGTCGTTCCAACAATTCTTAATTTTCACTGAAAACAACAAGTCTGAAAACTGCCATTCTTCTCAGTTTCAACTACTAATCTGCTTCATGTCGTGGTTTTACAGCATAAGTAATCAAATGGTCACTAGTGCAGTTTTTGCCATGGATGCCTGAATTCCAGTTTTCTACTCGAGTGTAACACATGGCAGCTCAGTTGCAGCGTGATGTACAGGCCTTCATGAAACAGATGAAGTCAATCTGGTGACTTGAATTTGCAAGTTGTGAAATAATGGGTGCACAGCAGATGGAGGCACTCTTCCCGCACTGACCATCTAGAAAAGCCCGTAGAACCTGCCTGTATCAGCCATCCAAGCTGGACCGTGACATGAAATAATCGGGGTGCTGCCCAGCGGGCACTTCTACTGACAAAACTTCCTACCTCTCTTCTTATATGTAAAGCAAATCCATGCACTGACTCTTCTTTTTCTTCGTAAACTCTATCTGTCTAGAAAATAGTGTTTTTGAAGCAACTTAGATTTCAGCCACATTAAATAGCGGACTTACACCGGTGGTTGTGGTACTTTGACTTCTGCTGCAGTAGATTAAAAGAAAATAATGGCGGTATGAATGTACAGTTACAGTCATTTAGCTGCTTTCCTGCTAAAGGTTTTCTTCCCTTCCCAAAAGTACTTTTTTAAAAAAAAGGACTGAAGACCTAGTTTGAATTTTGAGAGCTAGGGATCTCGACAGCTTGACAGAGTTTTCACATACGAGGCCTCTGTGGGCACCGAGAAGCTTCTGTGTCTCTGTGCAGCACAGATGTATTCTGGGCAGTGCTACGTTTATAACTCTGTTCTTTCGCATACGAACAGGGAATAGTGAAGTCATCAGTTTTATTTTGAAAGTCTGCCTATTGTAATTGTTTTGTCTTTGACTAGAGCATGAAAAGATCCTTGGCTGTGAAAATTAAAAAGCTTTGTTGTTGCTGTTGTCATTTAATTGATTATAGCACAGACATGGTACAGTACAAGTTAGCTCAGGCTAATTCTATTTACAAAATTTTTCTTCACATATAAACAGAATAAATATTGTCATGCTTTCATGTAGTCTTAAAACTTTCTCAAACCAAATAAATTCCAGAACTTAGATATTTGCAAAGGTAAGTTCATGATGGCCGTGTGGCTCTCACCTGTACTTCCAGTGCTGCACTGCATTCCATATAGGACTTTGGACAAAAGGCTCACTAAGCCTGCTTTCAGAGAGAGAGATGATGCCGTTCCTGATCTGCATTTGTCATCTGCTTTAAACAGCTTTTTTTTTTTCCCCCATGAATGCTCCTAGATGTTGTGTACGTTTGTGAATATTTTCTGAACATTGCAAGATACCAATATTTTCCTTTTATTTTACTCTATCCAGGGGTAGATTAATTCATAGTAAATTTCTGCTAACGTGTGTCACTGGCCTTGTGCTCTGCGTATGCATATTGTTTTTTATAATATCCATCTTTTTCAGTGATTGTCTGATATATGAAAGGTCAGTTCAAGTCTTTCCATTAACCATAACAGGTGCCAATTGAGAGAAGACTCCAAAAAAGTCTTTCCATCTCCTTTTAAATAAATTTTACAGGGTTTAATGTAGAATGATAAGCCTTTGTTAAGGTTTCTTTATCTATCCTCTAAAAATTAGTCCGTTACTGTACAGTTACTATAGAATTTTGTAGGACTTGAAAGACCTATTAAAAACCTAGCATTTTCTGTGGAACCCTGTCCATTGGCCTTGTTGTGTTTTCACGTTCATTATTAAAAGAGAAACAAATCAATTGGTAAGGTCGTATAGCTCTGTGTTTAGGGCACATGCATGCTGTAGGCTTAACAGTACTACATCCTGTAAAATCTTTCTAGTTTTTAGGTTTTGCAAGCCAAATTGCCAAAATGTTCACATAGTTTTGTATACAAATGGTAATGTTTATTGCTTTCAAAGGCAAAACTGACGTGATTTGGAAGTGCATGCATATATATATAGAATGACTTTTGGAAGCAGAAAGAAGATTGTCTTAAGTTCCAGTAAAAGCGAGATAAAACCTGGTGTATGTATTCTGAATTGATCTATAGTTCCATATGAAATCATACCTTTAGGTCCAATCTTCAGGTATTTTAGTACTATCTGAAAAAATTGCATTTGTTTATTTGTCTTTGTGTACTGTTACTTTTTTTAATACAGCGGCTTAACCAGATGCTGACTGTAAGAAGCAATAGACTTGGGAAGAAAAGGCAAACACAGCTTTGGAAAGAAGGAAGAAAAATTTACAGCGTGCAGAGAACAAAAGGCTTCTCAGATTACCTGAGATTACCTCTGAGCTGATTTCTTGGTGGGAATAGATATTTTTTTTTTTTTTCTTTTTTATGAAGTACGTTTGTGTGGGAGATGAACAAGTTGTGTTAAACTTCCAAGAGGCATTTTTAAGTAGACAGTTTTACATGCTTAGCAGCTGTTAAACTATGTCCACTGTTAAATGCCTTCAGGGAGCAGAAGCAGTTGTTTTGGAAACAATACACAGAATGGCAAGAGCTTGGTGATTTATTCTGCCGAACTGCTGCTTCTTTCTGTTTCAAAACTTTTAGCAAATGTTTCCTATAGTCTTACTTTTTCATTCTGAAAAAGATGATAGAAACCCAGGAGGTTTTCATCTGGTGCTTTCTCATTCTCTCCTATAAAATAGATTTTGCTCTATACCAAGGCTACAGCAGACGAATTTGGGATAGCATCAGTATTTCAGCACATGTCAACACAAGGAGCAGCTGGTAACTGCTCTTCTTAGAGGGAGCCCAAGGAAGAAATGATGTTTCGTTTCTTGCCTTGCTCTTCTTTTGGGCAAGGGAAAGGGAAGGAAAGTAGTACAGTTTTTCAGAGAGGGAGTCTCGTTTCCTGCCTTGTGCCTGTTCTGCTGCACTGAGTGCCAGTCAGGAAAAGTAAACCTCTGCCTTCTCTGGAGGTGTAGCTTCAACACCTCTGTGATGGGAAGGGGGGATCCACCGGGCAGTCACCAAGGGAGTCGTTAGACCAGAGCAATTTCTGGGTAGGACGAGTAAGGTTGGAGGAGGAAGTAAATTATTCTACATGGCTGAGAGGACACCAGCAAATTCTGTCCTCCCTCTGTGGTTTCCATGTACTAAAAAGCCTTTCTTTAATTTCAAATTGGGCAACATTTACTAGCGTTTTGTGAACACATAGAAAAAGAAAGACTGCTTTTTTGAATTTACCTTTGAATGTGTAATATAAATATGCATGTGTGTTTTACAGTGCCTCTGTGAATGATCTCGTATTTGTCACATGCAGGTTTACCTTCAAATATTGAAGAATACATGAGCTAGAACAGACAACTAACTAGACGTTTCTTCCTACAAGGAGGGCTAGCGTTTATGAGCCGCATATGTCCTACTTGTATTTTCAAATGACAAGCCTTTTCATTTGGTGAACTTGTTTCCTGCCTGATGCTCACACAGACGTTTTCTGGTACTTAGAAGTGCATTTGCGTATTGCAGAGCCAAGCAAGTTTCTCAGCATGACAGACCAAACTCTAAACACTGTTGCTGAACATCGGGGGAAGATGAAATTATCCTTTTTAAAACTTCTGACAGTCATTATACATGATGGCAAGCTGCAACTTTAAATGGGAACTTAGTCGAATAAAAATAGCTGGGAATAAAATTAAAACAGAATATAGTGAATCAAAACTCTTTGCATGGAATACTACTTTTTAAAAGTTAGAAGGAAAAACCCAGAGGTGGAAAAGTATATCATTTTCTGAAGAAAGATTGATAGCCTTAAAATGTGTCTTATCATGCCAAAAATAATCTTTATGCTAATGGACGTTCCTTATAATATTGCCTATAGGTAATTAGAAATTATGAAAGAGGGCAGGAGACCTTGAGCTTGCATTAATAAAGTAGTACAGTGAGGGAGGGTAGAGAATAGCTAATGTGTACTGCTGTCTGGCAGACAATATGAAGATTATTGAAATGATATTTAATTTTGATACTAAATCAAAATTGTGGTAGGAAATGGAAGACAACCTTTTTTTCCTTCCTAAAAAGAGGATAAAATTAGATCTTCTTCAGCTGTTTTTAATGGTAGGTTCAAGAACAGTAAAGGCTCTTCTTATGGCTGCTTCCCTTGCTGAGAAGAGTCTCCCAAAGATGTAGGGACATTTGGGTTTGGTTTTGAGTATCATAGATGGTACTTTCCATTTAGCGGAGAGAATGGAGAGGAAAATACCCAAGTGCATGTCGGGGGAAAGAGAATGTTATAGGCACTGCGTAGGAGTGGTTAGGTGTGTGAAATGGAAAATTAAATATATCCATCAGTATCAGACTATAAGGAGTAGGAACCATCCTTCCTGGAGCAAGTCACTAATACGTACATGGGAAGGAAATGAGAATGCAAGCACTGAAAGAGATTTTGTGAAGCAGTATTAAGGTGTAATAGGAACAGTGGAATCATTTGTTTATATTCAGACATAATACACTGGATTCTGAGAAACACAGTGTTAGGAGTAGTAGTGTGTGTTCTCAAGCTTTCTTGTGTCATTTCTGTGAGTAAAAAATAACATAGGATTGAGTGACAGTGAGAGATCTGTGAGAAATGCTGTGCCAGTGCCACTTTCAGTCTGTGGTCCTGCTGCCACTCTGACAGGTTTGGGTGGAATTACCCTGGTTTACTGTAACCAAGAATATATAAATTTGAACAAACACCATAGTGGTTCAGCCACAATCAATTTCTTCTGGAAATCCAGAGCTTCCGCCGGCTTCTGGAGCGTAATGTGGGCCCTGCATGTCTGTGTAAGAGGACTGAAGGGGAAGTGTGAGCCAGATGGAATTCCGTGCTCTGTTTTCATAATTCTGTACACAGCAAGAAGTAAAAAATGAACGGATGAAGACAAAGACATGACGAATAATGTAATATAAGCGTCAGTAAGGATTATTCTTTTTGATTAGCTGTTCTTAAGGTTTCTTTTGAAGGTCGGCAGTCTCATAGTTTCCCACGTTGTTTCAGTTTTGATGAGAGCTTCCAAGGTACACCTCGTGGGGTGGCAAAACCTCACTCCAACCTCGGACAATCCTGTCTTCCTTCAAAGGCTCTTGCAGACTTCCACCTTGTCATAAACTGCACTCTTTGAAGTTATGTACACTAGCAAGGCATAAAGTACATATTTTTAAATATTGAAAGAGCTTGATTCGATTCCTTTACTGTAGATGCTGAGTGCCATTTAATATGCCTTATAGTAATCTCATCTAACTTCTAGCTCCAGCTCTTGAAGAGCATCGTTCTCCTATAGGTCCTATGTCCTATTTGCTGGCCTATGCGTGTGACTTAAATACCTTAGGATAACTCAGAGCTACCTACATTTAGGCAACTGAACTGCTCCCACAATCTTAAATCAGAAGCTAAACAGGTCAAGACAACTGCAACCTGCCGTGTTTGAATTTCTGTGGTACTGTAGAGGACACCAGAATATAAAGCTGGGGTAATGTTTTCTCTAAATGTATTTGCCGCGGTAGGGCTACTCACGTGGAAGTACGTATTCTATTTTCCATATACAAAATAAGAAAGAGAGAATTGTTTTCCCTTAGACTACTTTCATTGTTGTAGCCTTTCTTTTTAAGGAAAAGATCTTCAACAAGCATTAAAAAAACAACCCAAAACCCACAAGCAAAAAAACCAAATCAGCTTATGCAGAAGACTCCTTACCTTTTAGACAAGACAACCTAAATCTCTATTTTTCAGCATTGTTAAGCATGCAGTAAAATAATGCAGTTACAAGACTTAATGTCAGTATCAAACCCACACAGCTTGGCTCTATCTTTCAGAAGAAACTTTTCATGTGAGGCAAGAATGACACTAAAATAGTACATCTAACAGCAGCATCAGTGCTTTTCTGCTAGGTTTAATCTCTGAAGTTGTGGGCTGTTGCTTTTGAAGCTCAAATTTCAGCTAAAGTGTGTATTAGATTTAGTGAGCTGTTTGATTTCATTACAAGGCATAGGTCTGCTGCGTTTCTCTGACTGCACAATCCACCTGCCTTTGCAGAGAGCACTCCCGTGGGAATCAGAGTGTTCCTACGATGATGAAAAATTAAACCTTCCGTTTGATGCTTCTTTTATTGAGGCTCTGCAAGAGGATGTTAAAATACCTTCCATGTCATAGGCAGCTGGAGTAAAGTATTATCCATCAGTGTGGGCATAATGATTTATGTGAATACATATTTATCACTGTATGTGGTGACAAGCTCCAGTGAAGCTCAGAGCATTCCTCGTGGTTACCCAAGGAGTGTTGTTATTACATTTCCTGTTAGACTTGATGCTTTTTTTTGGTCTAAGACTTGTTTTTATGAGTTTCTCTGTACGCCAAGTGAAGGAGCACTACTCTTAGCCAGTTAATCCTCCTTTCTGTGTAGGAGAAGTAACCTCTTCAGAGCAGCTCTCTACATGCCAAAAAATACAAACCTGCCTAAAAGAACTGTCAGCACCAAACTGGAAAGGAGCAGACATAGGATATATCTGCAGTGCAGTGGCTGCAGCTTGAGTAGGCTCAACGGAGCTTTTTTTTAAACTTGAAGTAACTGGTAATGTAGCTGCCACACCGTTAACCACAAGGTGAGCTTCAAAAGCTGCCGGAGACGTTGAATAGGCTCTAAGGCAGCCTTAGTACCGACATGAAATTCAGGATGCTCCAGCCTCCTTGCTGGCAGTGCCCAGATGAGCTCCTTGAATCACAGCATCATAGAATGGTTTGGTTGGAATGCTGGGGGCGGAGGTGTCCTGCTGAGCAGCAGTGGTTTCAGTACAGCCTTCCCTATGCCTTCAATGCTGTATTGGCTTAAGGAACTTCCCTTTTCATTTTTGGAAAGAAATACGGAAGTGATTTATGCAAATTCATTGGAGTTGTTTCAGTTCTGTTATTTTTATCCGTGTTGAACGGTGTTACTCGCAATGCAGCAGGTGCTCCCCACCTCACGTGGGTCCGTGTTTCTGCAGAACTCTGGCAACTCTGGTATGTTGCTGATTCCTCCTCTCCGAGATTTTAAATTTTCTTTTTTGCAAAGAACATCAAGCCTACTAGATTTTAAGTCGGACAGACTGCTATTAACAATTTCCTAGGTATTGATACTAAGATCTTTCTAATGTTCTTGTTCATAAACTCTTTAGTCTCTGAAGCTATGAATTCGATAATGAATAAATTGCCTCATCATTTCTTTCTGAGGCAACAGTGTTGTCCCAGATGTGTGATCTTTTCAGAATATTCCCAAAGAACAACAACAACAAAAAATTAGCAACAAGGTCAAAGACCCTCCAGGATTTCCCACTAGCAATTGCATTCGTCATATGCAGCTCTCTGGTGGCCTCTTGGCCTCACTAATTGCCTGTAGTGCAAAGTAATTTTATGTCTAGCATAGTTTATATGCCTCTAACTTGGGTGAAGGCCAGAAACCAGGCCAAAAGTTATAACTGATAAATTGGAACAAAATCCAAGTCCGTGAAGAAGTAAATTGGCTTGTCCCATCCTCTGCCTGTCACATCTGAAGCTCCTGTCTTTCTTCCTTTCTTTTCTTGAGATGAGCTAGTGGTTTTAAACCAAGCAGCTGGCATGCTGCAAAGGCTGTGGTTTCCCAGCTGCTGTCCGTGAGCTGGGGTGGGTTTGTGTTTCTGAGTGCTGGTACCACCCGAAGGGACCCAGGCACAACCTTCCCTCCTCCAGGTACCGCAGCTGAGCAAGTAAGCGTCAGACCATGGTGTACAACGTACTAATGTGTTATTAGTAGGAGTCGGAAGACTGGTACGTCTCCTGACAAAGTTCTCTGTTTCAGAATGCTCTGCTTTTCCCAACAGTGAGGAAAAGAGATTCATGCTGTACAAAGAGGCTGTTAGGTGGTGTGAATCCACATCATATGTGCCGCGTGTACATACATGCACATGCACGTACCCATATGTCCTCTCTCCTTTACTCCTATTCCTTAGTCAAGACGGGAAGCATCACTTTTTTTGGCAATCATTTTTCACAGTATTTAAAAGCATTAAAAGAAAAGAAGTGTCCTTGTTTTCATTGTATTTAATTAATAAAGAAACAAGTGCAGACCACCACCACCAACCCTCCTTTCTAATTTCCTCCTCCTTTCCCTTCTCTTTCCCACTGCCTGGTGGCTACCTGGGAAGAATTAACAGTCGGAGGAGTAACACTTGCTGGAGTGATGCAGATGATGGGTTTTACCTTCATTCAGGTCAATCCCAAAAGTAGTTTGGTTGCTGCTTTTTTCTTCCCCACCCTCCCCTCCCCGCCTCCTTCGTATAGACTAGATCTGTCTCACAGCTCATACTATCCATGTAGGCAAGATGGATTTCCTGAACAGTTTATTTTTTAGTATTTCAGGATAGCGGCTCCTGGAAGGTAATAGAGTATTTTCCCATAAATCAAGTCAAATTGGAAGCATTTGGCAATGACATTTCCCTGTGCATGTGTATAGAGAAGCTTTTTTTTAGCCTCCATCTGGATGCTATGGGTATAAATTACTATAAATTAGAAGATGCTGTGTTTCTGTGATGGCATCTTTTATTCTTGATCCTGAAAAATAAGTATAATTTTCATTCATTTTTAGTGTTATGCTAGGATATCACATCTTCTTTACTAAACAGGACTTGTCTGCTGAAATGAAGGATGAATTTTATGTTTAGCTCACCAGAGTGCCCTTTGCTATCATTCAGTGTGACATGATAATAGCTTGGATGGCTTTTGCTTTGCCTACACCATTTGCAGTATGGGAAAATTAAGAAATCATGGTTTTAGTGTTGCTTGTCCGCAGGA